>NC_068365.1:76437668-76726586 GCF_020536995.1 Dreissena polymorpha
TCTTTATTCTAATTATCGGAGTGCGGAAAAATGAGTATGATGCAATGCCTAGAAGAAAACATATATGCTATAGCAGACGTGTGCAATACCATGCCTTTAGTTACACTTTAAAACAGCACTACTTGGTAGATCCGTTTTGTTAAGCATGTAAATATGCGATCAAGTAAAGAACGTTTGATGTTTAGGAGTTGCTTATAAATTGATGAATTAGAACAACAGATTTTTGCACCGATGTGCAACACTTGATATTTAAATATGACTAACTCAAATGCTTGTATTGTCGAGTTATTATAGTAAGATCTATAAATTGAGAAATTCTTATTAAAAGTTAAGAAATTGGAAGACAATCATTGACGCGTTGAGAATACATAATAAAGCTATGGAAATAATAACTCAGTAACTAAATAACAATCAATAACACAGATTTAAAAATGCAAATAACATTTAAACAAACACTACGCATGTGGCATCCATTTAAAATCAGAACATTAGTCATGCTGGTGAATCGCCATACTTACAGTATAGTTTAAATCAGTGTTCCTTACTGCTCCTGTATTTGAGCTATTGTTGCATGGTCGCGAATTGATAATAAAACTATCTATAAGGACTATTTCAGGCACAATTGTTTTATCAAAGCCATGCGACAATTATTGACATATAACAAACACATCACCAAAGTCATAGTGATAGATAACTAAGGTTGTTTCCAGGAGAAAGGTTTGTGTTACCATTAAATAAAGACGGACGGTAACAAGGCATTAGGTGATGATTTTGAGGGAAAAAACTTGTATAAGTAGTGTTTCTTTCAATGTTTATAAAATTCTATAAAATATTGTTTACAAATATTAACGTCGCATCTTTCGATTAAAATGCTATGCAAACACTTTATTTAGTTTATTTTAGCCATATCTATGATTGTCAAAGGATGGGCACGCAATTGCGTAGTTTTAGATACTTATCCTTTCAGATAAATTTCGATAGCAAATCAGGCAAATCAGTCTCCAGCGTATTATTGCGCCCTTTTCCATTGTCAATTACCACACAATGACTTTATAAACTGTTTCTTGATCGACACTTAACGAATGCATTAACAGCACGTTTAAGCGTCGATTTACGACGCTAGTTTTTATGAAAAATATTATTTTAAAGTCGGCGACTAAACAAAACTTATCTTCATGCCCTATTTATAATTTGATTGGTACCAAATGTCTAACTGCCGCGAAAAATAATCCGGAAACGCAAGATTTACAAGGCCTGTATGTGTATTACTAAGAATGAGGTCTTTCCGCACTTGTTCAAGGTCTGTGTGTTCTGCCTTGTGTTATGACAAAATACAAATAAAACTCAGTGTTGGATTGGTTAAATTTCATGAAAACTATTCTAGTAACCTCTGTGTGCTCTCAATATGCGTACTATATAATATATCAGATGCTATATTTGCATTATTTATTAGTAGAGATATTTTTCACGTAACTTTAAATTTCATATCATATAATTATTCGTCATTTAATAACACAGACTAAGTAATATATGTTTTTAATATCCTCTCTTTTTCCACAACGAAAACACATCCCACTCGTCTTCGAATCGATGATATTATCTTCATTCAAAATATATAAAGCATGCAACATTCGATTTTGTTTATAATTGTTTTCCAAGCTCAACAAGGTACTATTTACATATGCGTTCAATCAATTTAGGATTTTTTCCTCGTAAACAACGTACTCATTATGAAACAAACAGTCACGAATCACGTCAATTGAAGGTATTGCAAATGTTTTACATTTCGATTTTCATTTCCGAGACTGTTTCGAGCGTCTATACTTATTGCGTGTCAATATAAACTTTATTAAATCCATCAGTATTTTTAGCGTTATTGTGTCATTAAGTTATTGTAAATACGCATCGCGTACTGGACGTAATTGTTAATGTGAAAAGGAAGTAATCTTATCATAGCGTTTATATTCCCTATACGAGGGATTGAATCAAGTTTAGATTTCTGGAAAAACAATCTGATTGATACATTTTTACCGATCACGCTTACAGACATTTGCTACTCCGTAGATTTGGTTCAAATCATTAATAAAATTACTGATACGTTACATGTATTCTGTTTTATTTTGATTGTTATTGTATTAGAGTAAATATCAAATAAAGGTTATTCCCGTTCCCTTTCTTGTTTATTTTTCTCGCAATACTGAGTAGTGCAAGAACGAAAAATGTTTTTTGTTTCAATTAAACAAAATGATTTAAATTAAATATTTAAATATTTTAAGCATATTCAGTATTTAAATTTTTTAACGGGCATTTTAACGATAGTTTCATAGTACACTGAATTAATGAAATAGTATTACCTTATCTTCAATGAGTACGTCCTCAAAATATTTTTGGTAGTTGGGAATCTCAACAGCATTCCAATCTTTTGATATAATCTGAGTTAAGACGATTGTAGAGTCAATGGTGTCTCCAATACGCTGACTTATTGTGTTAATTCTAATATCCGCTGATGTACAATAGCAGGTGAACAAATACAGGTTCGGCATTGTCACATTGTAAAAGCGATGACAAATAAATCAAAGAGTAGCACATGCAAATCCAATTAAATATTCATAGAGTCTGAACTAAGGGTAATTAGCTTACATGAACATCAATCCGAATACCATGTTATATTTTTTATTCATGTACTTTAGTTAATATTTATTAAAATAAAACACGAGAATTTTTCAGAGGTCGAAATATGTCAGTTAAACATGTATATATTTATATATACGAGAATATGTCAGTTTATGTACTTGTATTAAACAGATAAACACGCAAAGCAAACCACAAATATAAATAAAACTAAAAAAAAACATGTTTTATTGTTCATCCGTTTTTAGTATGCTCTAAATGTATATACACAAAGCACTCTTTAGACGAACATTGTTAATTAAATATATATTATAACTATACCTTGTAAAACTTTCTTTTCCATAAATATTTAGTGTAATAATTGTGAGCATTCGAAGTAAATTATCACTGTTTTGCTACAATGAACAAAGAATGAGAAAACCTTATACAAAATTCAATTTACAACATGTTAGGAAAATGTTCCATTATATATTTTATAATATGTTGTTCTCCCAAACTTACAACTTATATAGAACAGATAATGACGCTATATGTATCTAATAAGATTTTTCAGTTGCGCCATGAATATTTGGTGAACACTGGAAAACGTTAATTTTTCAGTTGGTATGGGTGAAAATATTGAAATTTAATACTACAATTTGCGTCAGGAAAACAGATTTCTCAAAATCGTTATAAGACTAGAATATCAAGCAGTGTCATCCACCAGAATTAGAGTTTACACATGTACACAGTATGCCACATGACCGTTTCACAAATGAAACAGCATCGCAATCATTGGTCATATTTTGTATAAAAGCATAAAACCGAAAATATAGTGTACGATAGTAGCTGTGCATATTTAATGTTTTCATATAATGTAAGTGGATTGAACATGTATTTTTAATCGACATCATATGAAATAAAATACTTAAAGGCTTGAGCTCAAAGCTCGATATTATATCATAAAACAAAAAAAAAACGTTACATAACCATGATTTGGTGATTTGTCGGTGCAAAACTTCTGACAGCCAATACTTATGGTTTCATTAGATTTTTGTCAATCTTTTTTTTTTCACAAGTTTACTCGGGCGGTAATATAAGATGTCTTTTATTGGACTATCAAAAAACGTCGTGAGTAAATTTTAAACTATGTAATACAGTGATTCAGAAGGAAATTACCAGTCGCAATCCCGATCAGATGGTATTGTCACTTGCGTTGCGCGAGTACAAACGTCTACTATAAATTGGGCATATGCACACCATATCATTAATACGAAGAGAAGCGTCCGGCGGCATCCAATTGAATCTATCGGACGACATGCCATAGAGTCATCAGATGACAACAACATTTATGAAAAATGGTATCACTCATGAAAACGCATGCGTCTCCAATGTGCCTAATACTCATCATAAATCACCTGTCAACTCGACTTATTAGGTATAAATCAAATGAAGGGTCAATAAATTGTTCTTATTTTATCACAGAGGTATAAAATAAATTATTTGCTGTGAAAAATAAAATAATTCCTAGTTTTGAAAATGGATATTTTTAATAAAATTGATTTTGTTTTTTAAGCAACGTTTTGAGATTATATATTATATACTTTTGCTACTAATTGTATCACATTAACAATTATTAATTAACGTTGTACTGTTGTCAAACATAAATGATTAAACATTAACACCATTTGGTTAGTTTTGACCCTGTTTGCAGTACATACTTGTATTATTATTTTTACATAGGCCTCTGCGAGTTTTACACCATACATACGCGCGCTGCAACAAAATGTTAGAAATGATAAAACATGTGTTTTAAGTCCACACGTCGGCCTTTATTAGATCCTTTAACGTGTATTTTAGTACATGCATTTACCACTAAACGACATACTTATCTTGAAAGAGACGTACACATTGCAAAAAAAGAATGATTAAAATTAGTGGTCTCTTCTTTTCCACAGAGTTCCTACACGTGAACGCCTTTGTTCCAATATTTCAAACAAACGCCTTTTTTCCAATATTTCAAACAAATGCAAATCCTGTATTATAAATTTATGTAATTTTATTTAGTATTTTTTCCGCATTATATTACCCTACGAGTAACGTATGCATGGATTATGCTTTTTTAGTGGAATCGGTAAAGAACACATGCCTATTTTTTGGAATACAAAGTATGAAGTGCATATATCATAATGTACGTCATTTATTCAGTTTCTTCCAAGTCGATTTGTATAACAAAACAATTGCATTTTTCTTATTTTTTCCTTTAAAAAACATATTACAAAATTATTACATATTGTACAATGTTCAAAGGTGATGTCTCTTTTTCACGCATAACACATCTGATTGTGTCACATGTTTCTGTATAAAAACACGAATGTAGTATCAGTGCACTTTGGGAGCGCTCCTATAACAAAAAAAGTTGTCGACCGAATCGAAGAAAAAATGATCTGGCAAACATAATTTTATTTGTTTCATTGGTAGTGTTCGTCGGACAGGTAGCATCAATTTCGATACTGACAAATACAAGACTATTAATGTATTGGACGCCGCGGTGAAAGGCGGCGATCTGTATGAAATCATATTTTCCTCTTTGATTAAATAAAACTAATCATTCTTTCGTGATGAAAATATAATTTTGAGTTTTAGGATTTTGTTTGCTTCAACACCTTTTTTTAACCATTTTCTCTCGGGCGTGTAGGTTCAAAGAAACACACGTTCAGGAACTACAAAACTGTGATTAATATATAATATATTATGGTTTCCTTCGCATTATAGCATGCGTTTATTTTTGGATAAAAAATTATTTACCAAATTCATTGTAGTGATTGCTTTATTCAAATTACACTTACTACCGAGTAAGACGTGATAGGTTAAGATTGCGCTGCCTGTTACGCGTTTTAAATTAAGTAATAACATTTTAACCTAATGTTTTATACAATACGGGAATTGTATTCCGTATTAGTTGACGAAGCAAACGAATTGGATCTAAATATTGCATACACTCCAAAACACGTAAAGGATGTTCAATCAATTTGCCTTTCATGTATAGTAAAGCGCACATTGCAATAAGAGCATGAGTAAAAATATATTTTCATACTAGAAGATATATGTTTAAGTTGTGCATCCCCTTTCCCCGTACCTTACAAAAATGTAAATACAGTATATGCTGTAATCAACAAACATCGCCATGGCAAAACCATGTGGTATATGTCAGTACTTACAGTTCATATTAATGTTTGTCAGTGATTTTTTTACACGATTTGGCAATCTAACAATCAATGGCTGTCCTTTTTCTTCAAATCATTTATTCAATTTTCATTCTGCCGTCGTGTTACAAATTGTATTATTATTAGTAAGATGTTAATTGAGAGACGTAATCCTTATTATTTGGAGATGCCACGACGTTTTTCTCGTGACGCGATATAAATTGTTCAATGGCGAGCTTGCCTTTAATGTAACCTTTGTATTGTTTTAATAGCAACGTAAACTGTATTTGCTACATGCGTACTACGCGTAAAATTAAGCAAAGAAAACGTACTCGTATTTGCAAATGGTACGTGATCTTGAAGATTGTCATAGGTAATCGTGTTTCAGTGAAACAATTCAAACATATTTACAAAAGACACATTTGTATTGTCCTACTTATAATATGCTTATAAAAACACATGCTCGCTGCTTAATAAATGCAATATTAAATGCAAAAGCTTGCAAGATAGTTTTTACTTAAATGAACTCAGTGCACCTGCGTTCAAATAATAGCGTGTTATACGACAAACGTCTATATGAATCATAATGTCCCTTCCCAATTGCCGTCACATACGCACTGCCAATATATTTTTCCAATGTGCGATTTCATTGGCGCCATGAATACTCGTCTCTCATGAAAAGCAAATATTTGTTATCAGTTTGTCAAACTTGAAATACTAAAAATAAATACTATCCTATGTGACGTGAAGCCAATAACTTACAACAGAGGTAAGACCATAACCTATGAACGTTCTGACAATAATAATTACATTTTATGCCAGAAGGCGATAACGTAAATTAACGTTATTAAGTTGACATGTTGATAATATGAAGAGACAATAAATATATGTTAAAATGAAATCAATAATTATGTTATTGTGTATTACAAAATAATTCTCTATTGCTAAAACATAGATGGATAATTAACCAAGTATTATTTATGCATCGCTGTGCATTTCATAAACGTATACGTATATAAGGACTATTCACATTATTAAAATCAGTCGATTGATTATGATGTCCACTGAGTAATATGTGCATGTACAATATTAAATAAATTACTTATGCGCGATCAATAGTGTGCGGTAATACAAATAACTACTGATCAAATTAAACCAATTATTGGCCTATAACAGAGTGTTATAAGTATTCCCCGAATGACGAACGACTGTCTGTACCCGACCAAATTGTGTACGATATGGGCTATGGTACGAATACAAACTATTTTCGATGAACGGATTAAAATACGTTCATGGTTGTTTAAATATAGCAAAGCATGTTTCTGATGTCAAAATAGGACTAAATGACTCCATAAAAGGGACATTTACAACCAGAATAATAATATAATTATATATAGTTATATCATATAGTTATATCATTGTCTCAAACAGCGTCAGAACTATTGAATCTATCTCTATACAAACTCTTGTTCCGGTGATATCTCATCAAACTGTTGTAAAGCAATAATTGCACCGAAGTTCGACTTGAATCTTTTATCAATTGTCGTCTTGACCTCAAAGCCACATGCAAATTTAAGATACCGTATTTAAGGACATGAACCATGATTTGTGTTGCTGAATTGAGAACGTTATTATTATTATTATACCGGATTTATATAGCGCCCTTTTCATGCAAGAGTGCACGTTCAAAGGCGCTTTACATGAGAACATTTTACGTACCGCAGATACGAATACATTTTGCAACAATGTTTCAAAAGAAATCGATCAAAACTACTTGATTATACTATAAAACTACTCTATTATACTACAAGTACTACGTAAAAACACGCACAGTAACCATAGATTAGAAAGATCAACAAGACACTATAAAACTACCCTATGTGTATAGCTATAAGACAATTAATGAAACAATAAAAAAAGTACTACGTAAAACAACAAAAAATAATTATGCTTCCTTTAAAAGGTTTAATTCAAGTTCTTGATGATTGAGATTTTATATAATGAATTGAATAAACCACTGCTTAGTGCTTATATTGCATAAGATTGGAGGAAGAGGTGAGTTTTCAGTGCCTTTTTGAAAGAATTCAGTGTTGAAGAACCACGAATGTTTGATGGAAGTGAGTTCCAGAGTTTGGGAGCAGCGTACATGAAACTTCGCTCTCCGTATGATACGGATTTAATCTTCGTTGGAATCACTAATGAAGTCGCTTCGTTCTTTGATCTTAAGTTCCGCCTTGGTTCGTAGACTTCAAGTAGGTTTTTCAGATATACAGGCGATTGTCCATTTAAGGCTTTGAACGCATTGGTTAGTATTTTGAAGTGGATTTTTTTTCTACTGGGAGCAAGTGTAATTCTTTTAGGATCGGTGTTATGTGACTATAGCGGGATGTTCTTGTGATAACACGCGCCGCAGTGTTTTGAACATTTTGTAGTTTCTTGATAGCTGATGTTTGTGTTCCATACAGCAGTGCATTACAATAGTCTAGCCGAGACGTTACAAGTGAATTGACCAATGATTTTGTGGCATTTGGTGTAAGATAGTGCCTGATGTGACCTATTTGCCTAATCTGACCGAACATGATCTACTTATAGCATTAATAAGGTGTTCCATGTTCATTCTTGAATCAAACCAAGCGTTCAATGTTAAAATACTATCAAAGCACCACTGCCGATCTTTTATATAAGCATCTTTAATAGTTTTCTGAGCAATACAATGACTTTTAAAGACATCAAACGCTACAAAAAGGGTGCATCATAATAATAAAATGAGTTCGACCGCCGCTCTAGGATTAGAATCGTGTAAATAAGGACATATAGCTTTACTTATTCCCCTATGTGATGTTTTTATGCATGTTTTTTTTCCATGATACTTCAATCTGCTTCGAGGGAAATCAAGCTTGTTGGTGCAACTACTATGCTTGGTTTAAATTGGTCAAAACTATTTTAAACGTTATTGACTTCACAGCTTTAACAACACATACAAATCATCTCTTTGTTGAACAGTTTTTATGTAAAGTGAGTCAATGGCAACTTCAATTATCATTATTATAACAGATTTATATGAAGCTCGTTTCATGAAAGAGTGCACGTTCAAAGGCGCTTTAATCACGAATACATTACGTGAAAAACCTGATATTGGCTTGGAATCATGCGGCGTCTCATCTGGGTCTACGCTGTTTGCAAAGACCTTTTTTCCAGACGCTAGGCATAAATGGGTTTAACCGGTGAAAGGGCTAGCGTTACCTTACATGAATATTGAACTAATCCCTTTACATACAGGTCACTCCTTGCGTTTTCAAAAGAAAACAAAAATAAACCGTTATTAAACCATTGCGACTAATTGTTATTTATTCAACCTGAAAATCCTGATCAAACAATATGTCATACGGGTGTTAGATAATTTTATTTGATGCAATAACATTTATAAACGAATGCGGTATTTTATGTATTACCGCCATCACGATTAATTGTTGGTTTGGTGTTATTACTTGTTGTTTTTTTCTTTCAAAAAAACGTTTTTTATACAGTGTTTATGATGTGTATGTATCAGAGGCATGTCCATAAGTTAACGAGTATTTTATTACGAAAAGTATACCTAAATTAAGTAAAAATCTTGCGGTGTGACCATCCGAAAATAATGCCGGATATTAGTACGCAGTCTCTCAATTTAGACCAGTTTAATTAACAGTGATAATGCTTGGTTGGGCCTGTTTTGATAAACTTGCATACGTTTATTTGTATGCACATTATCAAACGGTCTTCGACTAGGAATATCAAGCAAAACGACATTCGTAGCCGATTCCAAAAGTGCCCATCCTGATTGTCATTTCCTTAACGTTGATAGGTTGCGTGTTATTTTCATTGTGGAAGTGCTTTCATTTTGTTGCCGATTTAATGACATTCCTCTTAATTAATGAATAATTATAAAGTATATGTCAGTATGGGAAGCATAATTATTGTTGCACAATGCGTTGGTTTATTAAACAAACCATTCGTTGTAATAAATTTCTTCAACACATTACAAGCATATAAATATAAGGTATTTTACAAATTGTAATGAAACTGAATGTTTGTATTACACGGTAAATGTATCGTAAATATTTCAGGATTTTCGTTTTCCCTGTAACGCATTTACTTTAGCTCATTATCTTGATTTTTATTACATGACCCACTCACCCGCAGTTAACACCATTAGACAGCCACGTCCAATAATGTTAAATTTGTAGCCAAATAAGGAACCCGTAAACAAAAGGGAAGTTTCATGACCCTCCTTAAAGGAGTACACAGTAGAAACGGCTATGTGATTCGCAAGGTCACTATTAAGCAGCTGAATCTGGCCTGTCAAAACGTGTGTTGTTTCTTTTGTTTCTTGCAATGGCGTGTGAAGCATGTTACGTTGTATTTTGCATGTGCAATTACGCGATGGAATGTAAAAAAGCTTTGGTAAGATGGAGACGAGCATATTAAATGTTATTAAGTGCACGCTTAAACTAAAAATGCGATTACTTCAATGACAAATATTTAGTTACAAATGCAAGTTGACATATGCGCATACTTCACATTCGTACCAATGTGCATTTAACATTAAAAAATAGTAGTTTTGCTTAAGCAAAGACTTTTTAGTTTTGTCTTCTGACAAAAACCAAAGCGTAATCAAGCCACCGTTTGCTAATTTCATAATTGTTAGACTGAGGCACACACTTTCAGTTCATATAATTTTATTTAAAAATTATTTTTAAAAGTAGTTTCATTCAAAAAGAATTATGGTAGTGATTCAATTTATTTGAGTGACATGTTATTTGTTAAAATGCACTCTAAATTAAAGCGTTATAATATTAAATTATTGGCTTGCATGCTTTACTTTTTCTTCTTTAAATGTAATCTTCAACATTTTATTTCTGTATCATAAAACGATAGCGGTAATTTGTAAAGTTATGGAACGCCTTGACTGTCTTGTGCTTAATTTTGATATTTCGGTTGATTTATTGAAATGATGTGGGTTCAATTCATATGATATGTGCTTATAATAGCATGCTGTTTGCTTGTTATAGAATTCCGTGTGTTTGTTTTGATTTGTATAGTTTTTGCCGCCCCCTTGTTGCAATTGATACCGTACGTGTTTTATGGCGGGATAATTATAAGGGATTGCGTTAGCACTGATGCATTCAATTATAATTTTATTTGACGTAATTTAGCCATATACGAGTTGTAATATTCCTCAACATTGATAAATTATCTAAACGTTAATTGTGACCTTATACTCGTAGACTTAGGTCTAGCTATGCCCAGATGATTGTCGGAAAAATGTCAATTTTTTAATGCAGAGATCCGGTTTCTCCCTTAAAAGTAAGAAATCACGATGACGATAAATGTTTCGAGTAATGACAATATATGGAAAAATGAAAACTTAAATGTGAATCCGATCAATTGGAAGCTGAATAATGTGTTTTTGTCACACTGGTTTAAAAGTTATTCCGACTTCTAGTATTTAGATCGTGATCATAATTCTTCTTTCAATAATTTTAACCTACCAGGAGTAGTAAAGTAGTACTGCTGTTATTGTTGTTGGTTGTCGGTTGCGGTGGCAATAACTGTTTTTCGTAAACCAACCGAGTATGTGTCGAAACATTGGACCTTTCAGGTCAGTTTTGCGACTACAAATGTTGTTCTGCTCGAAAACAAAGTAATTGGACTGGCAACATTTAGGCCTATTGACGGTCGATTCAAGTAGCATCAATTCTAATTGCCATATCCGTCTTGCATGAATCTCCATGAGTATTGCATGTCATGGCGAAATTGATGATATGCCTTGAAATCATTCCGTTTGTTTACGTCCACCTCATTAAGTAATTGTGTATCAACATCGAATATTGGATAGGGTCTTAAATGCGAAAAGCTTTTATTAATACCTCAATAGTGACCCTATAAGTGTTGTCATTGTACACGCATTGTAAAGTCTCATACTACGAAACTGCTATCAAAAATAAGATAAGATACGTAAACATTATTGAGCTGAATAGGCTTTACAGTACAATAAGTTTAAATAAGTACACACATAACATAGATTCACATAAGTTAAGGGTTGAAAATGAAGCCTTAAAATATTGAATCTAGTAAGAAAGGTCTTGTATTAAATTAAACTTTCTAAGGGACTACCAATTCGTCAAAATACGCATCTAAGTGGTAAAGGGTTAACGTATATCATATACTACTCTTAGGTGTCATACGGATACCTATCATAATATTGTTATCAACACTCGACTGTTTATGGATAGAACGACATGTTTGAAGTAACTTGACCATATTTGCGCTAATTGTTCATAATCTAGACGATTTTGAAATAATGGTGGTGGAAAGAAAATGTGTTTGTGATAAGCAAATGCTGATTTATTGAAATGGTGATACTGTTTTAAATTCATGCACTTTGTGTTGCAATAATTAGCCAGAGACGAGTTGTCTTATTTGTCGAAATTGATACTTACCAAGACGTTTAGTGTGATCTTATATTATATACTCTTATTCGAATGTTTAACGTCAAACGTCCATTTGACGCATTTTAACGATGCAAATGCTAAATAACAAAATAACATTTAAGTAGTACGGTAGTATTTAAAGTAGCAGTAAATGTAGATCTTTGTTTACATCTAGGATTTTCGAACATAAACATATTTACTTACATTTTCACAAACAAAATAGTTAACACTGAAATAAGACGTTTTCTGTGATAAGATCCTAATTTAGCAGGAAATGCATAACACTAGTATATGAAGGGCAGGAACTTTAACGGATACGAAATCTAATAAGTAAACTGGTGTATTATAAATATGCCATGGTCTTGTGTTCTAATAAGTACATCACATCTGCTTAAAAGAGATGTTTATCTACTATTCTGTTACAGTACGCTCTACTCTAGAATTTACCTTTTATGTTATTGTATAAAAAGTAGTAATAGTAGAAATGCATTTATTTCCGTGTATTGACCTATACAAATGCACTCAGTAGTTTAATATAAATCAAAGCAAAACAAAACTTAATTTGCGTGCAAAAACTACACTTATTGGAAAAACAATAAACAACTAAAAACGAATAGTTCCATGTAACAAACCAGATTCAACAAATATACGATACAAATGTCGATGTCATTATTATTAATAAGATACCGGAGTTCTAATGGGTTCTGCTGGGTTATCTACTATATTCGTAATAATTTCTACGTTTATGGCTCATAAACTTATTCGCAACCGTAGTAATAACTCCACGTAATATATTTCATGTTAATAAAGCGATATTATAACGGAGCGCTCCTAAAAGTGTCAAACGCATTAAGCAAGCGTTCAACCAGGAAAGTAATATATTCGAATACGTTTTTAAAGCAAATTTAAATGCTGTCTGTATATAATGGCGATTATTAAACTCGCGTTTTGTATATAAGTTTGTTTGTCGTTTTATGTCAAAATAAGAAGTAAAGGCAAAACCATACAGTATCGATATATCTTCATTTGGTTGATATTGCACTTCACTTGGGCAGCTAAAGTAAAACCATTACGCAAAACGTGCCAAAACCAGCATATACTATCAAACAAATTACATAGGTGATCAAAATAAGTAACAATGTGCATATAAAATAAATTAATGTGTTACATAATTCATCATAATTCATTGAATGTGGAATTTCCCATGTCAAAGGCATATCTTACCGTCGAGCTTCAAACTTTGCACACATCAGAGACCGTGAGACTTTGTGTTGTGCCCTGGTGCAGATGCATCCAGTTCGATTCCGATTGCATGTTGCAAGCTATACACGTTTCTACGTACTTAATGCACAACAATATTTGACCGCGCTGTAGTCATAACTCATTCACTGACTCATAGCAGGTAACAATCATAATTTGTAATAATGTATTCGTTTCAAATGTATTGAGGCTTATTTCTGCCATATCGTGGTCGTTTATTGATGGATTCGAAGGTTGCCAACACGAGAAGGTTGCCATAACGGCGCATAACAAAGACAGACCGACCAAAAGCGCGATAAATGTCATAATTGCGATATTCGCGCCACTGTTTGTCGTTGCTTCGTTATATTTTTCATTATTTCATGTTCGCGTGTCTCCACGTTTTTCTAACATGTACACATACCACAAAGTTAGCGCAAACATCATTAACCAAACGAAACCAATGCGAACACGCAGTGGGAAAAGGAGGTATGCACATTAGTTATTAAATTTTCACTACCCGGAATCGCTTATATTTTATATGAAAAGACATGGCATCCTGTTGATAAAAGCTGAGTTTACAGTATAAACTCTTTTTTTATATGGTAAACATATAATATAATATAATAATATAATAAAATATAATATAATATAAAATAATATAATAAAATATAATATAATTATGGAGTTTGCAAGTCGCGTGTTTACACAATGCTTGTGATGCTGTAAATGTATCAGACAAAGTAGTTTTATGGATGCAGAGGAATGGAAATAGATCATTAAACATGTCCTTTACGTGTCTCACTATTGTTTCCATCTGCCCATTCTACAACAGCATCAATATAACGTAAAGGTATTAAGCCCGTATGCATATTTAATAGTATGCATTATAACACAAAACACATGCGATCATGTTTTTGTTTGTCTCCTACACAGGTAGAAAGAAATACTTACACCAAGTTTGTTATGCTTTTCGCGTTTTAGCTTTAAAAAGGGTGCGCATAAGAAAATAATATATATCGTATTGGAACATTAATTAAAATCGATTGTTATCAAACATACAATGTGCGGAACGAGGTCACCTGCAAATCCACTAATGTAGTCTACGCTGTGCACTGCGAACGCTGCAATACCTTCGTATACATAGGGGAAACGGGAGATACCCTGTACCAACGACATCTCCTTTACCTGTCCCGGATACGGACTCGACACAATGACCCGGTTGCCGAACACTTTTACACAAACGGCCACAGCGTCGCGGACTTCCGGGTCATGGGACTAGAACAATTAAATGGATCCGATGAGTACTGGAAGACCATTTAACAACTTTGGAAGCGGACACTGCGGACTTTCAAACCATATGGACTGAACACAAAAGACTGATCAAATTGGTAATAAGTAGATATATTTATCACGTAACGTTTAATTACATATCATATAAATATTCGTCATTTTATAACACACACTAAGTTATATATGGTATTTTATATTCTCTATTTTTCCACAACAAAAAACCACCCCACTCCTCTAAGAATCGATACATATCATCCTCATTAAAATATATATCAAGTCTGCAGTATTCATTGTTTTGTATACTTGTTTTCCAAGCTAAACAAGGTACTATTTACATATGCATGCAATCAATTTATGATTCTTCCCTCGTAAACAACATAATCATTATGAAAAAAAAACAGTCACGCATTGCGTCAATTGAAGGAATTGCAAATGTTTTACATCCATATCATCATTTCCGAGACTGTTTCGAGGCTTCTATACTTATTGCATGTCAAAGTAAACTTTATTAAATGCTTAGATGTTCATCAGTATTTTTAGCGTTATTGTGTCATTAAGTAATTGTGTATAAGCATCGCATACTGGACGTAATTGTTAATGTGAAAAGGAAGTCATCTTATCATAGCGTTTATATTCCCTATAGGGGGGATTGAATCAAGTTTAGATTTCTGGAAAAAAAATCTGATTGATACATTTTTACCGATCACGCTTACAGACATTTGCTACTCCGTGGATGGAATTCTTATCCGTATTTTAATATGTTCGTCCTCAAAACATTATTGGCAGTTGGGAATCTCAACAGCATTCCAATGTTTTGATATAAGCTGAGTTAAGACGATTGTAGAGTCAATAGTGTCTCCAATACGCTGATTTACTTTGTTCATTCTAATATCCGCTGATATACAATAGCAGATGAACGAATACAGGTTCGGCATTGTCAGATTGAACTTGCGATGACAAATACTTCACAGAGAAGCATATGCAAATCCAATTAAATGTATGCTTAAGATTGCCATGGCAGTGATTTTCAGTTCAAATCTCATTAAAGTCTACAATAAGGGTAATAATCTTCATGAACATCAATCCGAATACAATTTTGATATTTTTTATATTCATGTGCTTTAGTTTTATTACATGCAATTAAACACAGACATTTTAAGATGTCGAAATATGTCAGTTAAACGTGTACATATTAATGCATACGAGAATATGTCAGTTGTTTCATTTATATTAAACAGATTAAAGGGGCCTTTTCACAGATTTTGGCATGTATTAGCGTTTGTCATTAAATGCTTTATATTGAAATATGTATACATTTGGATTTAAAAAGATCCAGTAAAAAAAAACAAGAATAAATTAAAGAAAACCCTTAACTGGGCTCGAACCATGGACCCCTGGAGTAAAAGTCTATCGTTTAGACCACTCGGCCATCCGCGCTCACACAGTGAATGATGTAGTGTATACTTTATATAAGCGATCCTCGTAGTATCACAAAACATAACGACAGCAACAGAACTCTCTAAATTATTCAATCGGTTCGCGTTGCAACGCTTAATAATTTTACGTTTTAAAATCGTTAAAGATGCATATAATGGATATATTAGAGCATGGTAAATGTTCAATGTTACTGTTTCCTCACAAATACCATAACGAGAACGAAAAGTTGCGAATTTGAAAAAAATAATTAATGTTGTCAATTTACCGAAACGTCAAACGGCCCCTTTAACACGCACACCAAACCGGCAAATATAAATTTCAACTTGTAAAAACGTTTTATTGTCCATCCGTACAAGTGTAATAGTCGTGAGCAATACAAATAAATTACAACCACTATGTTGCTACAGTGTTTTGTGCAAGTTATGCAGTTTGTCATCGTCAGTATTAGAAAACCTGCTACAAGTTTATTTTCCATTCAATAAAAATATATGTTAACATTGTTATTTTACGCGTTCTCTTTCAAAACAAATTTAGGAAAGTTCTACTAAAAGCGGTTGATCTGCTTAAATACACACATTAATGAACAAGTGGTTTAATATGAATTTATTTAATATACAGCAACTCGATTTCCAACAACAGTACAAGTAAAATGTCTGCATTCTTATTAAATCATCGAACGATGTCATCATAGAAAAGCATTTGAACTGGGGAGTATGTATTTGTTTTTAAAGTAGCTAAAAACATTACACATTTTTATCATGAGTACATATCAATACTCATTGTAAGTATCCTGCTCATTTTGGAAAAATGTTCCCGTCTTTAATAGGTGATCAATTGCATAATTGAATATATTATTTTAAGAATATATTGAGTTTTTTGTAAGAAAGAATGATTGTTCAAAATGATTGAAATACATATTCGTCATTAATTCAGAAATGAAATTTGCGATAAACTTGTGAATGATTGTTTGTTTTATTATATATGAATACTTCCAAGAGCTTGACGAAAATTGAGCAAAACAGTAAGTATATTATAAATTAAGACTGTTTTAAACTATTAGTCATTTAGAAATTGAGTATTCGTTTAAACTTTATTTTTATGTGCGTATATACATCTATAAGTATATTGTTTTAAACAAAATTGACTGTTGCACTTTTTATATATAATACATAAATGATCAGTGTATTGGTTGCTGACATCATTCGAATGATGCGTGTCCTACATAGTATGAGTCCTGTTCTGAGAAAACTGGGCATAATGCATGTGCGTAATGTGTCGTCCCAGATTAGCCTGTGCAGTCCGCACAGGCTAATATGGGACGACACTTTCCGCCTTAATTGGATTTTTGCTAAGAAGAGACTTCATTTAAACGAAAATGTCATAAAAGCGGACAGTGTCGTCCCTGATTAGCCTGTGCGGACTGCACAGGCTAATCTGGGACGACACTTTACGCAGAAGACAGGCACACACAAGAATGTGTTTATCTGACTGCATATACAATGGCAATGAGAGCATGGTTCGACTTTATCGCAGCTTCTTTTATACAGCATCCCTACTTAACGTGCAATAAACGTAATGATGTTCAGCCGTCTTGGCAACCGACGTTTGCTTTAGTCTGCGTTGTATTGTACCAACGAATTGATTGATGTTATCGAACATGAAAAGAAATTAACTGCTGATACAATTTACTCTATGTCACGAACATATTCCGATTACCCTTTTGTCAAGTCATTAACTCCTTCTTTAGTATCAATCTTGTGTACATGAAACGAATATTTTCTATTCATATTAAATGTGTCAATTTACGATTAAGCCATATACATGTAGTAAAGTGTTGGAAACTTGATCAAGCAAAAGAAACTAAACACAACTGAAATTTAACGTACGATTATTACAAATTTTTACAAATAGGGCATGCAGATGAGGAAGACAATATCATACGTAAATAATACCAAAAAGATATATTAAGAAGGAAAACAAAACATGATACATTATCATGAATTAACTCTTTTTAAAACTACGAGGTATGCTACAATTGGGTTTCAAGACATCATATAAAACGTATTTAATAAGCGAACTCGTATTAAAAGATTTGTCAGTGGCATGGAACTTGTTAAAATATATAATTCTTATAATGTAAAGTGGTATTATCATTGTATTTGAGGTCATATAATAAAGTTTCAAATATGTTAAATATCAATTCTCATGCAATATGTATAACCTCTAAAATCAAAATATCATACAATAACCAATATAATCAACAACCGTATTTTATTGTTGATGTTTTCCTGAAGGTAAGGTGTTCATGCTAGGCGAAGTGCACTGTAAAACAATGCATTCAATTATATTAATTGCTTTAAAATAATCAAAACGTGAATGCTTTTAATTTACAACAAACACTAAATAAATGTTAGCACTACTTAACCCATTAGTTACTCGAAAATAAACTGTTAAATTTTTAGTCTTCTGGTACATGTATATTCTCTGTTCAAAAGATTTCTTTTATATCCAAGCGCTGTCGTATGCGATGGCACGAAGAACAAAGTTCTGCTATATTGAGCCCCTGAAGTTCCAGGAAATCAAATGTCATGTATTGTTTTGTAATTTATCTCATGAATCGTTATATTCGCACATATATTCGGAAAGGCGTTTCAGAAACGCTCAGTTTAAATAAAATACAATAAAACCGACTTATACGTAAATTTGTTGTTATCTAAAAAAAGAGGATTTCGTATTTATAGTATTTAAATTAAACGTACGTTTGTGCATATACTAATAAGAATTGCGTTAATTGTAACATAAATATCTATCTAGTCAGCTCGAAAACCAAGTACAACAAAACTGGTCTAAACAATTGTCATGCCTTTGCATGTTGTGTTCTCTATGTGTTTATTGGAAATATGAAACGTGTGCACAAACGATACGCTAGGTATAATCTTCCCTTTTGGAATTTAATTATACAAACATGCGCTCACTGTATTAGAAAATCATCCGCGTTATATTATTGATATACGAGTTAAACTCGTCAATTCATATGCCGTTTCAAAAAAACTTTGCTGGCGAAGGCAATGCCATCGTAACTTTGGTAGTAACCTTTTGTAATGCATATATATGAAAAAGAGGAAATGTTTGCCGTTATCATGATTTATAATAGATGATATCAAGGAAATAAATCCCAGCATAGTTATAAGTGAATGTGAAATACAGAGCGCTACTGTCGTTAATAAACTGTGTTGTATTAGCATAAGGGAGCATGTAACAACATCAATTGAAATTATATTTTAGATGCATATCTGCGTTAAAGCGTGAACAAAATAATGTAATAAAGATTTTCTCAGTGAAAGAATAAACTGATAACTCATCCAAAACTGATCGTAACTTAACCAAGTCCAAAAGCTGCGCATCTGGTGATCGCAAATCCTTCGTTGATTTATGGTGACGTATTTTGGAAATTCTGCTTACGTTTTTGAAATTTGAATTTAATATCAATAGGTATTAAATGGCTGTTCTTTTTTAAAACTCGTCCACTGTTAGGTTATGAATGTCCGCATGTACATAGGTATTAATAAAAAACTCAGACAGTTATATAAAAGTTAGATATATTGTTATATATTTATTTCATATTACATGTATATGTAATGGTAAAATAAAACGAGTTGCAATGCAATACATTAATGTAAGCATGAACAAATATGCTTTGCAAACCAATATTAGGTTTAGCATATGCCATATGAAAGAAATAAAATAATAACCAGATAAAACTTTTATATAATTTTTAGCAAGGCTTTCTTATATAATTACTATATATAATATTAATCTATTATTGAATTCGTTTTTAGAACAATTGTTGTAAGATTGTCATTTATTTATAATATAAAACGTGAATGCATTATACTAGCATATTGTTGCAGTACACATTTTAATTAGATAACGAAAACATGCAATAAGATTTATTAAAAGATAAAGCCACCTTCAAAGAAGCGAGCGAATATTGAAAAAAAATCGTGTGATCAATTAGTCGGTTTGTCAGCAAGGTGGTCAGTTGGTTAACCCATTTATGCCTAGGAAACTCTCCCATCCTTCAAAACTGGATCAATTTATTTCCACAATTCGGGATGTCAAGTATATTTATTTCTATATTTAGAATATTTCTTACAGAAATTCCTTTCAGCAAACAGCGCAGATCCTGATGAGACGCCGCATCGTGCGGCGTCTCATCTGGGTCTACGTTGTTTGCCAAGGCTTTTTTCTAGACGCTAGGCATAAATGGGTTAATATAATCTAGTGAATACGTTCGCTTGATTGATGCTTTGATTTAATAATAAATCATGACAACTATACATCAAGTGCAATTAATATGTAAAATAAAGTAATAATGTGCTTACATATTCTCTTTGTTTACAATGATAAATGGTCACATCAAAGGGTCAAGTACATTCATACTGGTTAAATAACTTAACGTTGTGCTTATATATTTTCCATACTTTATATGTAGTTGTGTTGTAACTATAACGCACAACGTTGGTCAGGTATTGTCTTTACTGACTGATAAAGTTGTGTCTCTCTCTCTCTCTATATATATATATCAAACTAATTTTTATCAATATCAGACCGATATCTTCGCCAGAAGGTACATGTTTTATAAGCAGAAAGAAATTCGTTATCTCAGTAGGCCAGGAAGCAATTAGAGAATACATGAATACATACACGAGGCTATTATATAGATCTGGTATATTATTCGTGCCTTTCAAAAAGTGATATTCTTGTAACTAACATTGAAAATGAAATTATAAAACCGAAAGCCGTTGATTGTTAACACGCAAACGTTTCGCATGTGTATGATTGCAAACACAATTATAAGAAAAATATGCCGTTAATGAATAGAGTAGATAATCTTTAACTAACATCAATATTCCGTTAATGAATAGAGTCGATAATCTTTAACTAACGTCAATATGCCGTTAATGAATAGAGTAGATTATCTTTAACTAACATCAAGACTAACAAGACCATATGATAATTGTTGACTTGTAAATGACCTTTCAAACAAACTTTGTCCAGAACTTCGTGTTTGTTTGGTCTTTTTTAATAAACTAATATCTTCTGATAGGAAACCTTGTTTCTTACATCTGTATTTTCAATATTGGAATCATTCTTAATTTTCATGCGCACGTCAGAAAAACTGAATATGAAACTAATTGATAATAGTTGCCTTTACATTAACCCTTTCATGCCTAGTGGACTCTCCCATCCTAAATTGGATCAATTTATTTCCAAAATTAGGGATGTTTAGTATATTTATTTCTATATTTAGAATATTTCTTACAGAAATTCCTTTAAGCAAATAGTGCAGACCCTGATGAGACGCCGCATCATGCGACGTCTCATCTGAGTCTACGCTGTTTGCCAAGGCCCTTTTTCTAGACGCTAGGCATAAATGTGTTAAGTTGCTTTATAACGGGTATGTTTAATCATTAAATACGTCAGATAGTTAATTGAAATCCTACACAAGATTAAATGTCCATAGAGGAAATATTTGTTTGTTGACTACTTATTTGCAAACATAAAACTACAATTTATGTATGACAAAATACATCTGAAAACCTTTAAAACAGAATATGATTACGGCCGACGAAATTACATGCATTTGGCGGTAACACGTTCACTAGTTCTCCTGTATTTGAATGGAAGATATGTTCTTAATTCTACATTGTTACTATTATGTTATGAAAACAAACTTCCATACATAATACATTACATATTGAAAACACACTTTGATATATTACTTATCTGTTGCAAATAAAGAGTGAACTCAATTGACATATTAATAATATGTTCGTGTGTACCAACTCTTCATATTGTTTTGATACAGTTGATACCGTTGCGTGTATGCATATATTGTTTTTAAGTATTGATTTATTTAAACAAATGTTTAAGTTTATCACGTTGAGAAAATTATATAACTAAATAATATCCAATGGTACTATCACACAGACATAAACTTATATATAACTGGGGAGTATGTATTTGTTTTTAAAGTAGCTAAAAACATTACACATTTTTATCATGAGTACATATCAATACTCATTGTAAGTATCCTGCTCATTTTGGAAAAATGTTCCCGTCTTTAATAGGTGATCAATTGCATAATTGAATATCTTATTTTAAGAATATATTGAGTTTTTTGTAAGAAAGAATGATTGTTCAAAATGATTGAAATACATATTCGTCATTAATTCAGAAATGAAATTTGCGATAAGCTTGTGAATGATTGTTTGTTTTAATATATGAATACTTCCAAGAGCCTGAAGAAAATTGAGCATAACAGTAAGTATATTATAAATTAAGACTGTTTTAAACTATAAGTCATTCAGAAATTGAGTATTTGTTTAAACATTATTTTTTACGTACGTATATACATCTATAAGTATATTGTTTTAAGCAAAATTGACTGTTGCACTTTTTAATATATAATACATCAATGATCAGTGTATTGGTTGCTGACATCATTCGAAGGATGCGTGTCCTACATAGTATGAGTCGTGTTCTGAGAAAACTGGGCATAATGCATGTGCGTAATATGTCGTCCAAGACTAGCCTATGCAGTCCGCACAGGCTAAACTGGGACGACACTTTCCGCCTTAATTGGATTTTTGCTAAGAAGAGACTTCATTTAAACGAAAATGTCATAAAAGCGGAAAGTGTCGTCCCTGATTAGCATGTGCGGACTGCACAAGCTAATCTGGGACGACACTTTACGCAGAAGACAGGCACACACAAGAATATGTTTATCTGACTGCATATACAATGGCAATGAGAGCATGGTTCGACTTTATCGCAGCTTCTTTTATACATCATTCCTACTCAACGTGCAATAAACGTAATGATGTTCAGCCGTCTTGGCAGCCGACGTTTGCTTTAGTCTGCGTTGTATTGTACCAAGGAATTGATTGATGTTATCGAACATGAAAAGAAATTTACTGCTGATACAATTTACTCTATGTCACGAACATATTCCGATTACCCTTTTGTCATGTCATTAACTCCGATAATCTTTAACTAACATCAATATTCCGTTAATGAATAGAGTCGATAATCTTTAACTAACGTCAATATGCCGTTAATGAATAGAGTAGATAAACTTTAACTAACATCAAGACTAACAAGACCATATGATAATTGTTGACTTGTAAATGACCTTTCAAACAAACTTTGTCCAGAACTTTGTGTTTGTTTGGTCTTTTTTAATAAACTAATAACTTCTGATAGGAAACCTTGTTTCTTACATCTGTATGTTCAATGTTGGAATCATTCTTAATTTTCATGCGCACGTCAGAAAAACTGAATATGAAACTAATTGATAATAGTTGCCTTTACATTAACCCTTTCATGCCTAGTGGACTCTCCCATCCTAAATTGGATCATTTTATTTCCAAAATTAGGGATGTCTAGTATATTTATTTCTATATTTAGAATATTTCTTACAGAAATTCCTTTAAGCAAATAGTGCAGACCCTGATGAGACGCCGCATCATGCGGCGTCTCATCTGAGTCTACGCTGTTTGTCAAGGCCCTTTTTCTAGACGCTAGGCATAAATGTGTTAAGTTGCTTTATAACGGGTATGTTTAATCATCAAATACGTCAGATAGTTAATTGAAATCCTACACAAGATTAAATGTCCATAGAGGAAATATTTGTTTGTTGACTACTTATTTGCAAACATAAAACTACAATTTAGGTATGACAAAATACATCTTAAAATCTTTAAAACAGAATATGATTACGGCCGACGAAATTACATGCATTTGGCGGTAACACGTTCACTAGTTCTCCTGTATTTGAATGGAAGATATGTTCTTAATTCTACATTGTTACTATTATGTTATGAAAACAAACTTCCATACATAATACATTACATATTGAAAACACACTTTGATATATTACTTATCTGTTGCAAATAAAGAGTGAACTCAATTGACATATTAATACTATGTTCGTGTGTACCACCTCTTCATATTGTTTTGATACAGTTGATACCGTTGCGTGTATGCATATATTGTTTTTAAGTATTGATTTATTTAAACAAATGTTTAAGTTTATCACGTTGAGAAAATTATATAACTAAATAATTTCCAATGGTACTATCACACAGACATAAACTTATATATAACTATCATGTCATATTATTATGACAAAATACAAAGATTATCGCAACATAGAACAAATAAAATAATACAATATACAGCAATATAATTACGTCTGCATTATGTGCAGTTTATATATTTAATTACTTTATATTAATCGAATTACAAGATTGAAAACAATAACATTCGGTACGCGTATTTGTATGCAATTTAAATTGTGTCAATCCTGATTGTTAGTTCCAACTGGTACGAGCTACCATTCAGTTTGCTTGACATGGTGAAATTATGAATCGTTCCATACTAAACGTTTAAGTATAAACTTGTATAAACAGAAACTGGTACCCCGGTTGTAATAGCTAAGGAGAACCATACAAACAAATACTCGTCCATCTTACATGTCTTCTTGTAGTTCAGAATGCAAATGGTATTTTTCAGGTGTCTACTAGAAAACAGATGGTTTTCTTATAGTATCATGATGATCATAAAAGTGCAAAACAGACATCTTTGTAACGCGATTAATTTACAATCTCAGATGTCACTATGGAAACCTGAATGCATCATCTTACTAATTTATTCGGTTACGGCGTGAACATGAAAATCGAGCCAGCCTTCTTTAATGTAGTATGTTTTAAAACGTACACCAACAAATATTAATTATGAAACTAACTACATATGGTTTTAATTTATTCAATATTTTGCGTTTAAGTTATCAATTTGAGGGCCATTCCGTGAAAAGTTGTGCAATTTTATTCTTAATTATTAACTTGTCTGCAACTAAGACCATAAACACAAAGAAATGATCTCCTAAGGGTGACGCGTGTGTTGTATTTTTTTAAGCAATAAACACAATATTATAATGCTACCACACGAACCAGACTTTGTTTGACTTTCTTAGGATGAAGAATCAAATTAACCGGAAGAAGTTCATGCATTTAACATTAGAAATGTATCTTAGATCATAGTATACATGTAGATTCCAAGAGTGAAGCGGTATGAATTATGTTAATGTTTGCTCTAAAACGTTATTTCGATAAATTAAATTATTTTGATTTACTATCGGAAAACTAAATATAAATGCAAATTCAACTAAAATCTTTGTGGAAAATAAAAAGGTTCGTTATTTTCATTTGATGTTACTTAAAAGTTAGAAATGATCACATTCAGGCAACAAATCGTAATTAAGCTGAGAACCACTATCTGATTTATTCATTCCATCCATTTATTCATTGACCGCTTTTAGCTGAGAAATAATCTGCCCGTGTTTTTATTGTTCCACGTTGACAAATACATTTATATTACTGAGTGTCGCCTGAATCAGATCGATGTACAATAACAACAGTAAAGCGAACGGGATTTAATACCTTTGCATATTTAATGATGCCGACTATGTTAACACATAAAAACATGTGATTGCGTATTTTCTCCGTTGATCATGAAACAATAAATACTATAGACTGAACTATTGACCTTGAATTAATACATTTAAATACTGAAAGCGTTAGATTGTCGAGAATATCGCAACTTAACTTACTATAACCTGACTTTTTGCTGTGCAATGGTACTCTGTCATCTATGAGTGACGTATGGCTTCTTCGTTACTCCAAATAGTTTTGTAGAACCTCAGTGCTGATTAGGCATAAAGTATGCGAGGGCATGAATGAAACTCTATGTTATATCGAGCGTAAGCAATGTCATGATATTATAAATCCTGTACTAAGTTTAGATTGTATCGGTTATAAACGTTTGTCTAGGAATCGGTTTAAAAGCATATAAAAGGTGAAACATTGAAAGTGTTTTTTATATATGGAGATTTGATTATTTTAAACTTACTCAGACATACTGCTGCAAAGTTCAACTAACGATTGTACAGAAGCGTTGATAGTATATGTATAGTAAGATAGTATATAAGCATAAGCATATTTCTGAAAACCCCATTGGTTCATTTTAAAGACAGAAATACACAATTTGATATATAATAACAGTTTAAATGAACTACACTTTTTCCCCCGTTCACACATAGACGACGCTTCTACTACGATCAGAGTGTGGCCGAAAACTTGGTCGATCCTGACAAATCGCAGGAGAAACGTAGTGGAGTCTTCATAAGCGCAGTATGATCGCGGTAGAGTCTTCATGATCGGAGAGCTCTTCGCTCTCGCCACGCTTATTTTGAACATGCTCATAACAAGTGTAGCTGGATCGTGGCCAACAAGAATCGGTGTAAAGTCGTTAAAAGAGCGTAGTAGAAGCGCCATAATCATACAGGCAGCGCGGAAGCATCGTTGAGAGATATTCATGATCGTAGTAAAAGCGCAGTAAAAGCTCTGCGTAGCGTCGCAGTATGATCTTGAATGTCGCGGAATTAAACGCAGTAAGCGTTTGACGTAGGGGCATCGTTCAACGGTCGAAATGTAGACCATAAGTTTCCCAATTGCTCGATTTACACTCCGATCGGCCTCGATCCTTTTTTCAGATCGTGACTTTATCGGGATGATCGTCGTAAAGTCGCAGCTATGTGAGAACGGGGGTTAACACGTTTAAATGCCACAAACATATGCTCACTGCATTTACAAACAATTTAGATTTGTATCATAAATATACTTGAAGGCATGCACAAAACTTTTTTCAACATAAAATGACATTTTCACAAAAAAAAAGAATTGAAATGTCAAAAACATGATACAGTTGTTATTAACTTAATAATTAACGGATATTGAACTTTTCACAAAAGCAAAAGTGAAATACAGATGAAGAGAGGAACTGTCTGTTACATTGCACTCATCGTGATCTCTAATAAGTTATGTCGGAAAAACAAATGTCGTCACAAATCAGTATGAATTAGGTAGATTTGGACCAACTTTAAGGCGATACAGAAATAAAAAGATTGAAAAAGGTATCTTCAGTGGGAAATCTCACAGTGAAACAGAAATGAAATAAACAAAAAATGCGTCGAGTAATTTTACACTTATAATAATTGTACGCTCGTTTAGATTTTCGCCAAGGACTTTTTTTGCAGAACTGGTCATATCATAAAGTTTCGCTCATAAGTCCACCACCCGTGCTAATATGATTATATGAACACGCATAGGTTTTAAATACCATTTTACACAATTACATCATCAAATATCCCCTGTAATCCAAACATTTCTTCAGGATAAGTACCTACCTTTAATCTTAGTATATATATTATTGCCAAAAAAGAGAGAGAAATTCTATCAACAAGCCTTTGTCTTTCAGTCTATAAACGTGACCAACTGTTTGTGTAATACAGGAAAATATATACTTACTGACATAAAACGTTATCATGATCAAAGCTGTGCTCATCACCTTGCCCCAGTCAATGGAAATAATTGAGTTTCAAACGATTAAATGACTCGACTTTGCTCACACTGAATAACGACAGTGTAAATAAAAAACGGATTTATTTAATGACTATGAACACTCTACCTTTTTTGTGCGTAGTTTAAACAGAGAAACGGAAATTGGTTGAGTCCCTTTGAATCCTCTTAAGACCGGAATCGAATATTAGTAGGTACCCGGCTGTTGTTTTTTTTAAGTTCTGCCACTATTATGTAATGACTGTTCAATTATGAGATATAACCTTATACACATACAAATACATCGAATATTTTCAAGATAAGCATACATTTTAAATAGTGTTATATTTATTTAGCATGTGCAAATGAAACACATTACAAAGAAATAACTTACGCATGAACATTTATTACAAGAGGAAGTGTTGAGGTAATATAAATTGTATTGGTGGGCTTCTACATGGGGGGGGGGTTAGTTAGCATGATAAAAGGAGTAAAACTGACCGAAAATGTATTCAGTAAATTGTGCAAAAATGATCTATAACTCAACTTGAAATGCCAGAAAATGTGCGTCGTCGCAAAATTTGTAACGGGCGGGTTAATGGAAACAAACAACTTTTTTCAGTTAACTGTTCTAGCTCATACCTGTCCAGAGCTCTACATCGCAGCAATGTATACGATTAGTAACATGACGTAAAAATATATAATAGAGAACATAAAAACTATATTAATGATACCGTTGAAGTTTTATAAAAAAAAAAGTAAATTTCTATTGACAATCATTCTGTACTAAACATTAAAGGTGATCAGTTCTTGGATTCATTTGTATCCTATTATTTAATAATAATTTTAAGGCACTTGAAAAACAATTTAACTGGCTACTCATTATATCAATCAATTCCTGACGTTAGACCTGTCAGGTATCCAACAAACCAATTGAGAAATGTTAATGCATTCTATACATTATATGCAGAAACGTGTTTAGTAGTACAGTGTCCTTTGACCGTCACATGACCTTTACATTAAAACGCGTTTTCATTTCCTCCAAAGTAACAACACACCAATTTAAATGATCGTTTTATTATAAATAAATAAATCTAATATGAAATCTTGGTGTTTACATCTGTGTTGTTATAATTGACCTAAGATTTTATTCCCATGCGAACTTAAGATAAACTTCATTGGAAAATCATTCATAATAGCTGTTGTTACAAAAATCTTTTTAATTAACTGGTATATTTTGAAATTATGAAATTCCTCAGATAGTTAATTAAATTTCTGCACAAAATTAAATGTACATACAAGACATATTTGTTCAGTGAATAGGCAAATCAATTATCTATCAATGCAATGAAATTGTTACTTACTTATTTGCAAAAAAAACAACACTAAGCTTAACGTATAGGCTGACAAAATGGCATTCGTTTAAACTTCAGGTGGTAACACTTTTCCTTAACGTGAGCAAAATATTGTTTCGATTCTTTATTGTTAGTATTCAGTATAATAAAAACAAAACACTTGTACATAAAATGAATATTAAAAACTCACTTTGATTTATAACTATCACGTTTCAATTTTCGCAATCTTGTATGCTCATACGGAAACCGGAAAGCATTATCGGACTACTTGCTTCGCGTTCGGCGTGATTATACAAACTGAAACAGCCTTCACTAATGTATAATTTTGTAAAGCATGCGCACGCTTATACAGAAAATGAAGTTCGCTACATATAGCTTGTATTGATTCGATATTTTAAGTTGCTGTTGTCAACTCAAATTCAAATATGTCAAGTTTTCAAATTATATTATTATTTATTTATTTGTTCAGGACTAAGGACATATACAAAAAACACATGTTGCCCCAAGGATGCAGCTTATGTTTTGTTAATACTTTATATGCAAAACAATGTAACACATTATCTAAATCCAAGGCCCAAACCAGAATGTATTCAGTGTATTAAAATGACTGGTAGATATACAAGCATTTATCATTATAGATGTTTCTGTAGTCAGAGTATACAAATTTGTCAAAACATCGAACAAATTTCGAACTTCGAAGTGGTATTAATACTGTTTAAATGCTATAAAATACCACTTGACAACTTTTGTTCAATTAATGTGTTAAATTTTTGAGACTAACAATCGTTACAATTGATACAAATAAGAAATAATTTAAAATCTGGTTGAATGATAAATGTCTATGTTTTTTTTCACCCGATGTTTACTCCAGCGCTTGGACTGAACTATGTCCGACATTATAACAAACAATCATTAAGCTAAGAACAACTATCTGATTTATTTATTACAGCCAACTTGGTCACTTTCATCTCACTAACAATCTGTCCGTGCGTTAATTGTGCCACTTTGACAAATACATTTATATTGCTCGTGTAAGTGTCTCTAAGATCGGATCAATCTACGATAGCAGCAGTAAAATGAGTGGGTATTTGGTACCTATGCATATTTAATGTTTCTAACTTATTCGAAAATAAAGCACATGCGATCACGTATTTACTGTATTGCACATCAACAAACAAGTACTATACAACTTAAATTGGTAATTATTTAATGTAAGCAAATGAGTGGAATCACTCATTCATTCATCACTAAAATCATGCCGCATTGAGTGCATACACTTTTGTTGAACTGTATAATTATCTTGAATGAACAAATAAAACTAATTGAATAAGTTACATTTACGGAAATATTTCATTAAATAGTTCCATGATATTATTTATTGCAGTGCAATAGTACGTTCTGATAAAGGATATCGTACGCGAGGACATGAATGAAAGTCTATACAATAATATCCTGAGTACTACGTTTAATTAAGACTGTATCGCTAATGGAAGTATTACTAGAATAGTTTCTCGAGCACATCAAAGGCGAAACATTGCAAGAGATTACGATATTGTGAGATTGGTTTTGACAGTGTTCGTGCATTGAAATGTAGTATTTTGAACGTACCGAGACATTGCTGCAAAATTGTTCTTTAAAGTTTCCGTTCTGAAGCGTAGGTAATTTATTTATTGCAGGCGTTGCGTCTAAACATATTTATGTTTATGAAACAAACGGGTTTATTCATTTTCCTTATTGAACAATTTATAATGGCATTGAATTTACTTTGTATATTTGATTTTGCCATATAAAAAATACAAACATCGATAATTTTACATGAACATCAATTTTACACATATTAAATCACGTGAATGTGTACACTACATTAAAATAACGGTACGGTTTGTATCTTTACACTACTATTGTACTCGAGCAAAACATTTTTTAAATGTTATGCCGTTTACATAGCCCAAATATATGCTCACTCAGAAAACATCACAAATTTAGTACTTACTTATTTACAAACATAGGAAATTTCACAAATGTAAAACAAAACAAATTAAAAGCGAAGCTGTCTGAAACCGTTCATACCATTTTAATATTAATGACATACATTAAAAATACGTGGAATTCGAGAAGCTATTTTATTCTTCCGTATGTGATATTGTAACAACGTCATTTCTGCATGAGAAATTGTGTCGATAGTATTTGAAACACACTAGGCAACATGCATGTGCTATTTTACCACTGTCCCTAAAACTTTCTTCACTGACACATATTAGTTTAAAACAAAGTAACTTACACAATATTTAACACAATTATTACCTCATTAACTTGTGATAATTAAAGTTTCTGAAAATAACAGGGAAACTGTTCATGTGCAAATTAGGTAAATTATTTTTATACAATCATTTTATTTTCAGCTTCACCATTACAAGATTTCCACTTAAGCAGTTGCCAAGATAATAGAATGAGGTTTGTTTTTATAGCATAAAGAATCCCAACAAGCGTTAATTGTGGCATGCGCATGAAAGTTTAAGAGATTACACTAAATGCAACATATGCAACTAAAAAGTATTTGCCAAAAGGAATAATCTGTCATATAGTTGCAGCTCACAGTGGGATTGTTTGTTAATAATTGATCAACTGTGTAGCACTATTGCATTTAAATTAATTGCAACGATAAATTGTAAGTCACAATAAATAGACGAAGAAACATGTATATTTAAGATATATAAATCCTAATGAAATTGAAATGAGTGTTATAGGCTGTACAATTAAAGTGATGAGTGCAGAGTCAAAACAGTCACATGTAAGAATAAAAATGAAAGAGCTTCATAACACTTAATGTGAATAGTTGTTATTTACCATCTGTGTAGTGTTACAAGTGTGTTTAAGGCGTTATAAATGAATATGTTTAATAATTGCAAGCTCATGTATGTAAGACGGTTATTTCAAACGATTATTATTAACGCATTTATTATTCAAAAACGGACATTTATTACTGTGGATACACGTTAATAGTATAGTATATATCGTATACTTTCTAAATCGGGTTTTGTTCAATGTATAATAAAACATGACACATATTTCAACCTGTAAATATAGAGCAAAATGCCGAGTATGGAAATGTAAATGGGAAAATGAAAAGCATATTGTTCATTGTCACAAACAATGTATTTACTTACATGAATACTAAATTATAAGAAAACGTGTGTTTGTTTCAACACCTGCCATATTGGCACAATTTTTATGAGTTTAATGAATGTTGTTTACAATTAAACATCAATGTACTTTATATAAATATAACGAACAAGATCAAAAACAATATGTTACTGAATAACCACACACGCACGAGTGTAGAAATAAAACGTTTTTATACTCAATAAACTGTTAGAATCGCGAGAATCATTGGCATTAACAGACATATAAATCACGATGGATTACACAATTTACAAAGCAAGTTTAATAATTCTAGTGAATCTTAAACAGTCGGGTGTTACTTTTGAAACTGCTTTCTTATCTTAATCGCTACAGACTTTTGCAGTTAATTATTTAAGTGTGCGATATATTGTCTTATCTTGTTAATCGTATTAAAATGAACGTAGTGTACTGACTCATTTCCAAATCATAAAAGACAAGTGTTCGCGCCTAAATAGGTGTCAAATTTTGTCACTTTTTTATTTATATAAGCGTTGCCTGTGTTTTTTCTGTATATTATCGTTCGCAATCGGTTATATTGCCACAAATAAAAGATGTTCCGATGTGTCTTCTGCCATTGCAAATTGTGTTTCACTTAGTTTATGATTGCGTGTACATTATTAATATATTACGTAAATGTTATCTATCTTGCAACAATCTACACAAATGGGCAATGTGTGTTAACCTTATACAACAATCTACACAAATGGGCAATGTGTGTTAACCTTATACAACAATCTACACAAATGGGCAATGTGTGTTTACCTTATACTTATATAATAGACGTATAATAGACACATTTCAAAAATTACGTTTTTCTAAGAATTCACAATTGAAAGATTCGCCTTTATTAAATGAAATCGCGTAGAACTGTGGAATTTGGTGCAATGGTTTAATAAACAGATTCTCGGCATTTAAAAGCGATTATGATAGAATTTGGATATTTAAAAACAAAGGCATTAAACAACCATCAGTCATTATTATATTCGTATTAATAAACGGTTTGATTTTAGTTGGAATGAAACTGCCATGAAGTATCGTTCCTGCAGTTTTTGCTGTTTTGATCATAACACTTAATGTTATCCTGCCAAAGACTATATTATCGGTTCAAAAAAATTATGTTGTAGCATTGCGAACAATATAATAAAACCATGCATATAAAATATTATGTGGCTTTATTAATTTCATATCTTAATTTCAATTCACATTATTTTCTGGTCAAAAATTTTAATTTTAAAGTACCATATGTTTATTTTCAAATTGGATTGTGTTTCTTTTTATTGCACATCGTTTCATTGATTAATTGTAAGTCATTGTACATGGCTTACCAGAAACAAAAAGTTTAAAATGGTGTTAATTAGTAGGACAACTTAATGTACGAGCATTTGAGTATAAGGACAAAGGCAGATCGATGTTATAATTTCCCCCTGGTTAGTATTGAAACCACTCAGAGGATGTGTTAATGCAATGTAAAGACCAGTGTGAAAGCATATTTGCCATATAAGTTGAAATCAAACTTTCTTTATTTAATGAATATATAACCACCGAGATGAACATATGCAACCCCCCTTTTTAGGATGTGTATCATGAACTACAAGAGTTGCTTTAACAAACAATTAAGTAACGTTCTTAAAAAAGAACTTAAAACAACCGTCAACACAAAAAGTAATTACTAAGGTATATAAACAATTAGGAACTGCTGAACTAATAAAACAATAATGTTAACCAGATCATGTATAGAAGGATAACTTACTTTGTTCAATTACTACCAAACCATTAACAAATCTATATTATTATATTAATAACTTGAACACCAAATATTCAGAGATGATGACTAATGATAAGAGCTTAGATTGGTTGTACATATTCTGTAAACAATTAAAAAACGAACGGTTGGTTTAAACACTATTTATTTAGTTCGGTAGAAAGGACATATAAATAATACAATACAAACATACATATTTTTTTCGAACAATACACAAGGCAGGAAGAAATTGCAGTATTGCTTAATATAAAGGCTGTCGGATAAAATTTGACAGAAATGAGAAAAAAGCTCAAGGCTTATGCTATGTCTCTCTTCTGTCTGTTAGAAGCGCTGCTGGTATGGTGTAAACAACCAAACGTGTAACTACAACTTATAAAAATGACAAATTTTTGAAACATATAGTTCAGTGATTGGTATTTGAATACCGTTTAGAAACGGAGAAAATGTATATATGTTGTAATACAAATCATATAACAGGGTAGTATAGATACCAAAAAAATGTAATAAGTTGAGAAGGAAATGGAAGGAAGTGTAAGAGTAGAGTTCGAGTAAGAGAAGTTGCGATAAGAAAAGAAGTAGTTGCGGGACGGGGCATCGTACACAGAAATGGTTTGTTCCTGATATGGAGTAGGATTAGAATCTATGACTATCTCGGATTAAAGACTGAACATGTTTGAAAATTAATGAATTTACTTCGTCTTTAACACCAAAAAGAAGTAGTTGTATAGTTATTGGTTGAAAACTGGACAGATTGTCAAAAAGGATAACTCTTTTCGCAGTATAAATGGGACAATTGAAGAAGAAATGATATGTATCTTCAATCTCACCACATTGACAATATGGACTTTGTACAATATTTTTTGCGTACAAATGTTCATTTAAGATGCTACAATGCATTCGTAAACGTGCATGTAGAATATTAGACTGCCGCTCTCCATTGTAGTCATGCTGGGAAATTATTTTTTATCTTTGTTTAGATTTGCTTTGAAAGCTGAGAGAGTAGGAGCTGTTCTTACAGATTCAGGTAAATTGTTCCATAAGTTTATAGTTGATGGTAAGAAAGATCGTGAAAAAAGTTGTGATTTACATTGAATGCTGCGAATATTGTTAGAATTGCGAAGTGAATAAGCCGAATTGTCTCCAACGCTAGAGGAGATCAGAGTACACAAATATGGGGGTGATATAGAATTATACATTTTATAGAAATTGGTAAGTTTATGTTTTGTTCTCCTATTTTTTAATGGTTCGAGAGCCGTTTCATTATATAGATTCTGCAAAGATGCTAAACGTGTTCCTCCGCTGATTATTTTTGCTGCGTCCTGTTGAATCTTTTCAAGTTCAATTTCATCTTGTGTAGTAATGTTGTTCCAGACTACATCAGCATATTCGAGAATTGGTCTGAAAAATGTTGTGTATATCAATAGAAGGGACTTTCTATCGAGCGTAAAATTGAACGTTCGAAATAAATTAATTATCTGCCATGCTTTCATCTTGATTGATTCAATATGGTCGTGCCAGGAACATGAATCAGAAAAATTTAAGCCGAAATGTTTATGAGACGAAACCTCAGTGATTTGGCAGTCGTTGAGAAAAAGAGAAAAGAGGGGGATGGATTGGGCGGTTGACTTTTCTAGACATTACTAAGGATTCGGTTTTGGATGGATTAAGGGTAACCAACCACTTATCAGCCCAAGAATGGATTTTTGCAAGATCAGAGTTAAGATGTTTAGCTGCATCAATCGGTTTGTCGACAATTAATATAGCGCAGTATCGTTGGATACGGTTGAAACGAGCATATGAACATATGCTTTAATAGGATCATATAAACATATAGTAAATAGGAGCATATGAACAGATGCATCATATGAGCATATGAACATATTCAACATAGGGACACATGAACAGATGATCACTTTGGTAGCTATATTAAATATGTATTATATTCCATATAGATCGATTGGCACATAGTGTATTTAATAATGAGTCTGTGCGTTTAACAAACAATCACCTATAAAAGCTTGTTTTGTATATACTTAATTAATATAAAACACTCTGATTGAATGTCTTATTTTGTGTGTGTTAATGTTAAAAAGTATTGTTTGAAGTCTGTAAAGAAATATGAGCCTTATAACATCAGTCTTTCCTATAATACACGTCCATATTTAGAATTATAAAATGGATTAATTATAATCACTACTTACAAAATGATTTATAGAATATAATTTCCAGATCTATCGAATTAAGAATTCCATCGATATACATTTAAACCAGCAACATAACGAAATATTTTATCTTAAAACTAGACTGAATGTTTAAGATTATGCTATTTTTATGGCAATTAATTTAAATATTTTGGCGTTGATTTAAACAATGAAACATATTAAATCCCTATTTTAGAAAATACTTATGATAAATGAATTTAAGAGCATCAGTTAATTTGGAAAAAAAAGTTTCTTTTCTATAGAAAAGAAGTTCTTTTCTAAATACATCCTAAAACTAGTTTTGCCGCAAAGATGTGTATTCACGTCTTACGTGTATACATAATTATGTTGGAACAGCGTATTTTATTTTGGTGTGATAATACCCTCATGATTTTTCCTTATTGATCAATATTTAGATATCACTTTTAATGTATGCCAAAAGGGGAAAATATAGCCATGAATTGATTTGCCTTTTGAATTTCACAGTGATATTTTGCAAAAGACAGTGTTACATTTACGAAAGAACGTCCCCTTTTATATTCAGCTGGTTCACTTTGTGTGGCTATATGAATCATATTGTTTTTTCAATATACGATAAATAACTCACGTTGTATCCAGCTCAACAATGTATGATGACATTAATGCGAACTGATGTGTGCACTTTTGACCTATACGTTTATAATTGTAAATATTGATATACCAAATGAGACCAGTAGTTTATAGTATATATACCAGTGTTTCTTAAAGGGGCCTTTTCACCGATTTTGGCATGTTTTGAAGTTTGTCATTAAATGCTTTATATTGATAAATGTAAACATTAATTTTTTAAAGCTCCAGTAAAAAATTAAAAATAAATTTAAAAAAGGAAAAAAAGTAGCCCGCAGCAGGGCTAAAACCAGTGACCCCCGGAATCCTGAAGTAAAAACGGATTAGTCAACTGAGCTATCCTGCCAAGCATACATGAGATGCGTATTTTATACGTTAAATAAGCAATCTTCGTAGTTTCACAATTTTAAACAACAACAGAACTATCCAAATTATTCAATCGTTTCGCGTTGCAACACTTTATCATTTTAGGTTTTTAATTCGTCAAAAGATGCATATAATGGATATATTAAACCTTGGCAAATGTTCAGTTATACTGTTTCCTCACAAATATCGTAACTATACCGAACATTTGCGAATCTGAATCAACTTTTTTAAATTTTGTCAATTTACCAAACCGTGAAAAGATCCCTTTAAGACATTGACAGTCAGGATAAAATTTTTAGTTTTCTCAATTCACTCCATATATAGCATCGTAGTCCAGCCAAAGAACATATAAATTGAATACTTAACGTTATACCAACGTGTTTCAGTATATAATTTTATGATCATAAATGTGTAACTAGCATCTGTGAAAATAAGAAAATATGTCCCGAAATGTGTATACCTAACAACTGCTTAATATCTGTATTTTAATTGACAATCGTAACTTTATAGTAAGGTGATTTAATGCATGTATCTAATCGAGATTTAAAATACAAAGTTAAAAAAAAAAGAAAAACAAAATCCATTACTGTATTCAAGATGCAAAGATGTTTTCCACGTCGTCGTGAAGTAAACGACATGGTAAATCACATGCTTTATATCCAATTTGTCCTTATGAATTATTCGGTTCCTTATCACGGATTATGCATCTTAAGAATCTAACAGTAGCATTACAATAACTATATTTTCAAGAAATGTTTACATTTGAGACAAATAGTTCAGTCGTGAATTAGATTATCTAGCTGTAAAATATGTATCAGTAATTGTAAAACGAACTCATGTACACATAAAACTAAATGTATAGTATAAATGCATATCATTTTAACCTTGTTGGGCTGACTGTTATTATACTTGCTCTGATGCCCGGATGCCATTCTCCCTACTTCGCAGAGTTAGCAAGAAAAAAGTTGCGCCCGTTTTTTTTAAGAATTTGCCTTTTCAAACTTGCAAAAAAAAACACCCGTAAGATATCAATATATAATGTACAATCAATCAAGAATTATATACGTAGCTACTTCTACATTTGAAATTATGAGTCATCATTCATTTATCTTCCAGCTTGGTGTGATCTGCTATTGCTGTTATTATTCCAATATCCCTAGTTTGGCGATGCTAAACCATCTGATTTCCATTATGCTTGTTTTCTGCACTCTCTCTCTCTTTTCTTCTCGTTTCTCTTTAACTCTCCCCATTTTTTCCGTTTGTGACAGACATCTGGGTAACAAAGTTTTACAAATAAACACGCGATCTGATGGTGACATACTGACAACGTTTCAGGCCTATCTTGTTCTAATCAGCGCTTTTCATGATGAACAAACTCAACAAAATGCCTCAAAACGTTGTCCTGTCACCATTCAAACTACGAACTGCATTTCCATTGCTATTCCATTTACCCTTTTTCATGTGCATATTTGTAAATACACTCTTCTTGGTATCTATCAAATACCAAATGACAAATTCTAATAACCAAGCTCTAATGATCGAACATCACTCCTACAAGTACGTAACAAGCAGTAAAGCTGAGTATAATAGGAAACTGTGTCGACAATTTGTGGACATATTATTCGTTATGTCGTGTTCTCTATACTTAGCTATTATTTTATCACGATCAGGTGATATACATCCAAATCCCGGTCCTTTTCCAACCTTCTCTTCAACCAGTTCCATTTCGAATCTGAGTGCCGATGACGATTGTAATTTACATGCATTAAAAAATATGTTTTCCTTTGTTCATTTCAACGTCCAAAGTATCGCCAACAAAACAGATCTTCTATACTCGAGTTTAAATACATTTGATGTTATTGCGTTTACCGAAACGTGGCTTTGTAGTAAAATTCCATCGAGCGATATCTGCTTTCAAGGTTATCATTGACCAGTTCGTAAAGACAGACAAATGATCCGCATGGCGGAGTAGCAGTTTATATTAATGAATCATTAACATATATACGCAGAAGTGACCTACAATCTTACGGCCTAGAATGTATATGGTTAGAAATAAAACTTTTAAAAAATAAATCTATTCTATTTGGTGTAGTATATCGTCCACCAAATGCCGATACTTCATATATGAATTTGATAGAAACCTCACTTGGACTAGCTATAGACACAGATATATATGATATAATTGTTACAGGAGATTTCAATCTTGATACCCAAACATTACTTTCAGCAAGGAAAGTTAACTGACTATGTACACAAAATAATTTAACGCAGATTATTAATGAGCCGACACATTACACAGAACACTCGACATCTGTAATAGACCTTATTTTTGTTAGTAATCAAGAATCAATTTTAATATCAGGAACAGGCGAACCATTCCTTGACCAAAACATACGCTATCACTGCCCAGTATTTGCCATAGTAAAATACAACAAGCCTGTTCGCAAAAGTTTTTACCGACATATATGGCGATACGAATTAGGCGATTATGAAAAATTACGAACACTTCTTTCACATGTACAGTGGAACCAATTAATCCGTGACGATATAAATATATATACACAAAATGTACCTAATGTAATCTGCGGTGCTGCACAAAGGTCAATACCGAACAAAAAGGTCTGCATTAGGACAGGAGACGCCCCGTGGATGAATAACTTTGTAAAATCGAAAATACGCAAACGAAAACGTATGTATAAAAGAGCCAAATTTTCAGGCTCGGAAACTCACTGGACTAAATTTCGCGTTATTCGAAATCAAGTTGTCACACTTATTCGCGATGCAAAAGCGCAGCACATTATAAATCTTAGCGACAATCATAAATCGTCAAATATTAACACGAAAGACTGGTGGAAAACTTTGCGTAATTTTATTTCACCTATAAACCATAAATCAATACCACCCTTACTTGACGAGATAACTGATGATCTTGTTACAGATGATACTGACAAGGCAAACATACTGAATGCGTATTTCGCCATGCAGTCAGAAATTGACGATTCCAATGTAAACGTACCAGAAAGCCATAATTCTTGTGTTCATATCATTCAGTCTATTTCCATAACGCCCGACGAAGTAGTTGACGCCTTTAAAAACCTTAAATTGGGTAAAGCGTCTGGTCCAGATGGGATTAACAATCGCATCTTACGTGAATCTACGCAACAGTTAAAAATCCCAATGTGTAATCTCTTTAACGCAAGTTTGACTCAATGTAAAATGCCAGATGCTTGGGAAATTGCAAATGTGTGTGCAGTATTTAAAAAGGGCGACCCGTCAGTAGCGTCTAACTACCGACCAATTTCTCTACTAAATATTCTTGAAAAGATTTTCGAAAGGATCCTTTATAAACATTTTTTTAATTTTCTTCAAAATAACTCGTTTTTCACACAATATCAGTCAGGCTTTACCCAGGGTGATTCAGCCGTGAACCAATTAACTTATATTAATGACACATTTTGTAAAGCCCTTGACAACGGACTCGAGGTTAGGGTCGTTTTCTTTGACATTTGTAAGGCCTTTGACAAAGTTTGGCATGAAGGACTACTATATAAGCTCCACTCTGCTGGTATCCGAGGAAACTTATTGAACTGGATAAGTAACTACCTATCAAATAGAAAACAAAAAATTGTACATCCAGGCACCGACTCTCATTTTGCTAATATATCGGCCGGAGTCCCCCAAGGTTCTATTCTCAGTCCCTTGATGTTCCTAATTTACATAAATGATATTGTTTCTAATTTACGTTCGCGCGTCAACCTTTTCGCAGATGATACAAGCCTGTATATGGTTGTAAATTCTCCTGTTGAAACAGCGGCTGTTATGCAAGCTGATATTGAACGAATCAATTCGTGGGCTGATCAGTGGTTGGTTAAATTTAATCCAGCAAAGTCAACGTCGCTATTAATTTCCCGAACACTAAATAGACCAAACCATCCAACTTTAATTATGCAAAACACACCTATTTCAGAAGTGAAAGTCCATAAACATTTAGGAATTTTTATAGCCAACGACTGCTCATGGCACGAACATTAAGCATACATAAAGGACAAAGCCTGGAACCGAATAAATATTATGCGCCGCCTTAAACATACTCTCGATCGGAAAGCATTAGACATTATATATTATTCGTTCATACGACTAATAATTGAATATTCCGATGTAGTTTTCGATAATTGATGTCAATATGAAAAAGATGACTCACAAAAAAAAATCAAATAGAAGCAGCACGAATTGTATCAGGTTGTACCAAACTTGTCTCGATTACTGAGCTCTACAGAGAGGTTGGGTGGGAAACATTAAATACTCTGCGCCGAAAACATAAACTTGTTCTCATGTATAAAATTACAACAAATCTTACGTCTGCTTACCTTAAATCTATTGTACCGGACACAGTCGGAGCTAACAACCCCTACCCATTACGAAATGGAGACGACATCAGAAATGTGACGACCCGAACTACAACATACTCTAATTCATTTGTACCATCAACCATTGCGGAATGGAACAAGCTTCCTCTAGATACAAGAAATGCTGTCTCTCTTACTTCGTTTAGCATCTTCTTAATATAGATGTTAAGAAACCAAATATATTATATAATTATGGTGAAAGGCGCCAACAAATGCTTCACTCAAGACACAGAACTAAGTGAAGTTCACTTAATCAACATCTATTTAAGTGCAATATTGTACCATCACCCTTGTGTACTTGTGGTGCAATTGAATCGGTTTCTCATTATTTCTTAGAATGTCAACGATTTACAAACCAAAGAGAAGTTCTTGTTAACGCAATTGCTCCTTATACCTCCCCAACAATACCACATATCATTTGGTGATGAAAGTCTTGACTTGAAGAAAAACTCGATTATCTTCGATGCAGTTCATTTGTACATTAAATGTAGTAAAAGTTTTGATACCTAGCTGTCTGTCATGTTCATTGTCTCTTTTTTGCTCTTTTTCTTTCTTTAAACAGTTTCGCTTTGTCTTTTCTTTTGTCTGCTGTATCTTCACATCTATTTCATCAACCTTGACGAACCTACTCTTTCTTTTTAGATAATGTACATTTACGTCATTTGTTTTTTTTATTATAATCTTTTATAAATTGTACCGTCCAAATACATGTCTGCTTTCTCAAAAAATGTTACACACTTGCTTGCAACTACTGCGTATGGAGAAGAACTTTATAAGATCTCGATCTTTCGTTCTAATCCTTTTTTTTAACAACATGACTTATTTGTAACTGTAAATTCTTTGCAAATGTTTACCATGTTTGTTCGTAAAATAAAATATGTTTAAACTAATCAAGAAGACCAATGAACATATGTTATAATCTTGGTACATGTGTATTTCAATTAAAAGTATGTTTCTTACGCTGAAAAGGCTAAATCAGGTTTTATAATCTTTTCGCGACATGTAAATTTCGCAATCCCATGGTACAAAATGACAATTTGCATTCCTGACAATGTTTAGTTCCAGATATATTCTTTATCGAATTAGAAATTTGGTGTGCCATGTGCAAGAAGTCCATGGCGGCACTTTAATATAATTACTATTGCGGTCGCTTTTGGGGAATAGTCTGTTTCCACGTGTTTTTGAAGCTATTTATACGTTTAGTTTTATCCATACGTGACTTTCTTATTTTCAAATAAAATTGATATTTGTGATCATTAAAGGCGACGGTCAGTTAATAAATTTAAGACAATTTTTTTAACTCTTTAAGAATTCGTGTTTCATTGATTCAGATAAATTATACAAACGAAACGAGGAATGATCAACACAACTGTCATGATAATTCAAAAATTAATATATTTTGTATAATGATCATTTATAAAAGTATAATTATAACAAAACAATCAATCAAGTTGAGGCCTTCATTGTTTGAATTGATTAAAAATAACGCTCCATGAAGTAATAATGTATTATTCTGTAAGTTACAGTTATAGGTAAAAAGTTTTCATTCGTTGATTTTTTCACAAAGCATAATGACAACAATTATTAGTTAGACATAAATATTGTAAAAACATTGTTGATGTTGATTCAGAATTTTAATTCATATAAAAAGTGGCTTTCAGTAAACTTATATAGCATGTTCGCTTAACTCGACTAGAACTAAATAACTTTAGCAACGCACTGTCGTCGGTCTATTATGTCTTTTGACTTCATAAAAGGAAATCCTGGGGTAATAATAACGTGTACGAGTACTGCCCAACCGGTTCAACTTAACTTCTGCTGTGTATATATAGCTACAACATCACAAGGAAAACGCCGCAGCGCTACCGAAAATTAACACTTATTAAATAACAGCGTGCTCCCATCAATTTTAAATTAATGTTTATACCCGGCGTGTACTCTTTAGGAAAACGGCATTACAAATAGTTTTTTTAGGTCACTAAAATGTTGGTTATAATTCTATCACGGCAGACAACGAATTATATTATTTTGCATTTATTGTTTCTGTATTTTGAAAACTTGGTTTATAATGTTTCCAATTTGACCGTTAAAAGGAAAACGCCATAATTGCTTTGCATTATTCCTCTCCGCCGATTCTACTTTTGAGTTAGACAGCTAGACATGGATTTAATCGAGAATATGTTTGTCCAAATCAGACAAAGCGCGTTTATAGTGCCACACCCAAAATATAGGAAATGGAAGTTAAGTCTAACGGATATGTGCAATATCATTTGGGACAATAAAGCAATTCAAAAGATATTACCATCAATCATGCCCTATGCGTTTGTGTCGTTCTACCATGGCTGTTCTACAATTGCTGTTCATGTAATCAATTTGTTATTGTTGCATCATCAATCATATAACATACTAAAAGTGCAAGATAAATGCACTATTCAGACGATATTGCTCTTTTATTACTACATAGTTATTTCTCAAATTAAATATCAATAGAGAGACAGAGAAAGACAGAGGGAGAGAGAGAGAGAGAGAGAGAGAGAGAGAGAGAGAGAGAGAGAGAGAGAGAGAGAGAGAGAGCGAAGAAGAGAGAGAGAGAGAGTAGAGATGATCGAGAATTCGATCGCGTCCTATGGTAGATGATACTATCATGAAATATCCTCTGCGTCTGCTCCTCACTCGAAAATATAGCGAATAGATGAGTTTGGTCACAATACATTTGCTTTATTTAATACCAGAAATCAATTACATTTCTTTCTGTGAAACCCCTTACACCTTTGTAATTTTAACAACAAAAATGCATGCAATCAATCCTTATGGTATTACCGAGCTCAGCTGTAAAAAGTACAGCAAATTGTAACTAATTGTATAAATTGTTTGAGATGTATCGCTCACGTAGGTTTTCACAAAATAAATAATCATTATGAAGGCAATATATTGTCATTATTCGGTTTTGAATGACGTATGGAAGATCTTTCTGTAAATGTTGCACGATGAATTGGAACTTTGATCTAATAATGGTCAGAATAATGTACACGTTTATTAGGAACCTATAGAAAAGATGCGACATCCGATATTTCCGATACGTAAAAGATATTTCTATTTTTTTCTCAGCCCATCTGTAGGTCAGTCCCACATCTTTGAACGCCTCATGTAAACATTTATTAATTTTTTTCAACCTTTTATCAGACTGAATGTTGCAGTTAGCTTTTAATGACATTTATGCAAATGAATCGTTCAAAGTTAGTGTGCAGTAAATTTGTGTTTTCATATTTATAACACATGTTGTGGAATTTTTAATAATTTTGTTAGATATATTTGCTATTTTTTTAACAATATTTTTCTTTCATATTAACGACATTTGCTGTTATAATATATTTTGAGTTATGTATATATTAAGTTTTGCAGCACACGGGGCATTCTGTGTACGGATGTTTGGTCGGGGTAAGTAGATTACACAGTACATGCTCGAAAAGACAGGTGTGTTCGAATATAATTGTAACGCGTGCTGTAATATTCGTTTAAACATTCATGAATGACACAAATCTAAATGTAAGGCTAGGTATGTATATCGTTGTAGTTGTTTTCAGAATATGTTCAGGGCCAATAGCTAATGTATCATTAATTAAACCAAGAATTAGTTATTCATTCAAAGTTTCAAGCAAACATGGTACGTTGACGTTTATCGATTAGTCAACATAAATATTATTAATCAACTTTGTAATCATTTGCAACAGACGTCGCCCCTTTACCTTGTTCAATGAAAGGCTATAATTAAAACAGCATTGGAATTCGGATGAACTTTAGCGCTAAAAATCATTATCGCCTCATCGTTAATTTATGAAACCGTTCGTCGAAAACGTCATTGTTTATGCATTCACAGAACATGCAAATATGTGTCAAGAAACACATAAATATGGTATTTTACAACGAAGCCAGTGAGGTTTATTTAATTTTATGTAATAAACTGTGTTTGGTCAATTTATCTTTTTGCTAAGTTTTTGAAATTCACAAATCTAGCTTTGATTTCATATGTTGAGTATTCCTAAAGCTAGTTTTCAATCAGAGTGAAACTTTTCAATGATATGACGCAATAAATGACACCAAGGGACTGTCATTAGCAACAAGTCTTTCAACGCAAAAAAAATAAGTTAAACATTAAGTGAATAAATTTTATTAAAACGCACGCTTATGTAGGTGGCATGTACATTCATGTATTGGTCTATGTATAACATGTACAATGTACATTGATATCAGATTGTGCAATGGAGCTAGTGTTCGTGTGAATATATATTTTGAATTAATAAAATGATAAAATTACTCAGCTTTCCCGTCAGCTATGGATTGGCATATTGATTATTTTTTTCAAAGCAATTTCCCAACTTGAAGTAGTTAATATTTCGATTGTTCTAAGAAAGTTATTACTGGAATCCCCCAAGCCATATACATGGTAACACAACAAACAAAACGTAATTTACAGAGTCGCTGTGGTTCTCTACACGATTTAATATGGTAGAAGACAGTTTTTACGCCCACAGAGTTATGTTTGCAGTGCATAGCAGCCTTATGTTAGAACATATTAATTGTTGAAAGACACAACGAGGGCTAACACATGCACCTGTTGCAATTGTTAAACTAGTTGTCAGAACAAAATATGTACGTTATTATGCCATCGTTGTATTCGTAAAAAGAATGATAAGTTCATTTTGGTCGAGTTAAGATTACGTCATAAAATTATCAATATAACACATTGATATTATAGATACCCTTAGATGTCATAAAAATATACATATTATGCGTAGCAAGTTTGTTTTACAACTTTTTACATTAATGGGCTTACCTTTTTAATCACTTCGTATTTTAAACCTTGTAATAGACAAAATAATTTAATATAAAAAGACTAAAGTAAGCGAAATAGGCAAACAATCGGCTTGCGGCCATATCGATTCATGTTCGTTGAGATTTGAGATATATATATCTCCTCGTTTGCGATTAATTTAATTGTGGACATGTAAACTTGTGTTCCATTTAACGGCGGTTTCGCTTCCAAAGCAATGTTTATAACTCTTGCAGTTAAAAAGCCACGCTATTATAAATTAATAAATGGACGGAACATTTTAACAGAAAAGTAGATATTATCGGAATACTTGAAGTGCCTTGATGTGTTTCATGAACGTGTCCTTGACAAATTAATCTGTAAAAGGTCTAAAGGACAACGTTTTTTAACACGTGAACATGTTGCTTTTTATCCCTTTGTGACGCGTCAGGGCGATGACTTCTGTGAAGTTTAATGTGATACTAATCGCTTCATAAATAAAAGACAGACAGATAAATAACATAATGATTGCATCGTTTTCAGTCCGTGTGTGAACAGATATCACACAACTTTTTGCGCCCAAAGTATTGTTTGTCGATGCTGGGAATACGATAAATTCAGCATTCACATATTCTCAATGGTCATTTTAAGGTGTTTTTTTCACAATCATTTGCTTTTTTTTTAAAACATATTGTGAAAAAGTTTGTAAATCATAATGCGGCAGGGCTTTTGAAATCGAAGTACTCAGTCGGAGACATATATGATTATTTACAGCTATTCTCGTGGTCGGTTGTTGCTTCTAGTACGCACGGTTTCAACCCAATCACAATTGATAGTTGATACATACCACGCATTGTATTTGGTGTCGGAAACTATTTTACTGCAATAAACAGTAAATGTAGAAGTATATTATGCAAACAATTAACGCGTGTATCTGGAACAAATATTGGCATGTACCTTCAACATCATATTATCGTAAAGATCATATTTTTATTAATCGATCATTAGCGATAGAATGCATGGTCTGTGGGAACTATTTGCTATTTTTACACATTACAGGCTGAATAGACCATAAGAATGCATACTTGCCTTTAATTCTCTAATATCCTCTTCCAGTTGTTGTCTTGCGGACAGTACAATATACATTATTGCAATGATATGATTTACAACATACATACACCTTTGAACTGAACTTATCCAAATATAGAGAATATTACACATACTTATGCATTAAATAGTGCATCTTAACCCTTTCAGTGCTGGAACCGAATTTTGAAGGCCTTTGCAAACAGTTTGGATCCAGATGAGACGCCACAGAACGTGGCGTCTCATCAGGATCCAAACTGTTTGCTATTCTGATAGTATTTTTTGAAAAAAATCGAAGAAAATGCTGATTTTAGAAATTCAGCAGACGACATTTTAGCAGAAGACAAATTTCCCAGCATGCAAAGGGTAAAATAATGCATTGAACAGCTACTACTAGTAGTTTCATTGTTTATTACATGTTTGATGACATCTCAAAACCACAGGCGCTATTAACCAGAAATGAAGCATAGCAATAAAGGATAAACTGTTAAATAAGGTACACACTATTTCCCCTGTAAGCGGATGATCAAATCACATGTTTAAGTAGGTTTGAAAACAAGTAAAGATAATTTAGTAAACAATCGATTTGAAAGTTGTGTGCGATATGCAGTGTATACTATTTCATTCAATATGATGCTATAATGTAAATCTCATACACCTGGTCAATTCAGCATGATTCAAATAAATTAATTAAAACAGTTTTTGTCTCAAAGTCGCTAATGTTCAAAACACTTTTGATGGTCATAGGTCGCTTTATTTCTATATTTAATATCTCTGCGATTTACCACTGTGTTTCAGTGTTATCGATAAAGATAAAGCGGACACCTTTGTTATTTTTTGTTATTAACTGACATTGAAGATAAAATAGTGTATTCCAAATTGAGATGGTAGCGTTAATGTGTTGCTATTGTATGCGATGATGAATTAGTTGTCGTTGTCTCATTAAATTCAAGTTTATGTACAAGTTTTATTTTAAACACAGTGTTTATAGTTCTCGCGCTGTATAACTGTCACTTGGAATACTAATCCACTGACCTCATTATAATGTATTATATATGTGAGATATATTTGTAAAAACTTCATTCGTGTCATAACTGCCGGATAAAAGCGTGTCATGAAGAGCTATCGCCATCATCACTAATTGTCAAATATCTCATTTTAATGCCCGTAATGAATTGTGTGTGTGTGATATTACACTTAATACACCGGGGACGTATTAAATTTTTATCCCAAAGGCATATTATGTCGAACACATTGTAGTTCCCCTGTTCACTATTTATTAACTCTCTTATTGCGCGAATGTTTCATTCATGTACACTGATTCATCTTTGTAATTTAAATCAATACTCGGCAGTCAAATATTACCAAAGCTTATTGAAGACAGCTTCTCTTTGCTAAACTTGTCACAAGAAAGCAAATTATACCTTGTACCTTAATTATATGGGCAGGATGAAAACAGCTTAGAATGAATCAAAATCAATAGGTATCACTATTTTCTATGAAAGAAATACGGATTATCATCCTGTTTATACATACTCCTGTTATACCTGCGCGTTAAAAGGCTATCATTTTAAGTAGGTAACCAAAGAAGAACTCGAAAGACATAAGGATGCAAAACCATAATGATTAAGGTCTTTGTGTATTGCAGCTTTTTACTATAATTGCCTATATTCGTGTATGTATCTGATTAGTTGTAACATATTATGCTGCACATTCGGGTAAATTTTTAAAGGATTTCATAATATGATTGCAGCAGATATGCTCATATCGAAATACTTTAAACGTTCAGTTCATTTTCAGTTCATTTCAGGCGATCGAGTATTCGAATACTTTATTAACTGAATATTCAAATACCAATTGCCATACTACTAATAATAATGCTAGTATATTTAATGGTATTTTACATATAAAACATATGCACCAAGCGAGCAAATAGATGAAAATTTAGCAATGAATGATTACAATAAGTGTTATAATGCAGTGATGTACATGTAAGTGTTAAGCAATAATAAAAATAAGCCCACCCCCTTTTTTACTTTAAAGCTAAATCGTTTAGAATTTCGCATGATGAAAAATATTCTTTCAGGCATTTTTTCTGAACGTTTATTCATAAGATTTTCCCGTCGGCGATTTTAAATTTGATACACTTCTTTGGTGACAGTACAAAATTAGCTGAAGAGTTCACTAACCACTTCGCAAGCTGCCTTTTACATTATACGAACACAGTGTCACACAGTGACATATATTTATGTGTGCGGATGATATCACTTGGCGTAGAATGGGGTCAGACGTAATATGAATCAGGTGGTTTATGATCTGGTACATCATAGTGACCTTTGCAGTTTGGCGTCCCTCCTTTAGGGAACGCCATCAAATGTCAGCTTTAATCTGTGGGCTGCTGCTTGTGGTTCTGTAGTCGCCTTTTACACGAGCAGCGCGTCTCTGGACGGCTTCAAGCTGGTCAATGCCCGTCTGTATGTGATGGTACAATTCAGTTACGACATACTCGTATGTTTGTCACACTAAAATAGTGTATGATCGAGCTTTGAGACTAGGTAGGCAACTGAACAGGTTGCGTCTCAGCAAGCCTAGTGGTGTTGCCTGTTTTCTGGTTGACTGCGGCTACATGCTGATTCCAAGGCATGCTGTCCGAGATTGTCACTCCAAGGTATTTTCCTTCCCTTACATGCACATACTGCTGAGTTTTCGAGATGTGCATGACTTCACACCTTGACGGATTGAATGACATGTGTCAGTATTTTTCCCATTTCTTGTTGTATCCTGTGCTGTTTTGATCTTCCTGTATAGAATACTGTCGTTGGAAAATCATAAATATCAAAAATCATTAGAATGGGTATATTACGATACAAAGTCAACTAATTAAAGTCATGCATCCAAAATTTACTAAATCAAGCAGGTAACAATGGCATTTGTTCAATTAATCGTAGTTTTCCATAATTACATTATACTGTGTTGGTGTATACAATAAAAAGTGTTATATTACTGTAAATTCGTAGCAGGAGAAGCAACATGATATAAAGTTTCTTATAAAATGTATTTGAACCTCAATATATTCTCATAGAAAGCCATATTCACTAAATCAATTACTTCTACTGACATCACTTCTGAGCGTCGCAGAAAAACAGTTTGAAATAATTCGGAAACAAACACTTTTTAATATTTATTCCTTTGATTAAGTGTGTTTGCATGCGTGTTTTACAAATATATGAACACAGTATTAACTTATCCAAAATTAGGATAAAGATAATCGAAGTCAAATACCTTGGCTTAATCTTTGCCAAAATTTGACCAAAACGTGCACCAGCTTGGATTTCTAATATTTTCTAGAATCGCTAACCAAAAAAGATATCACAAAATTGGAGATAACCAAAAATTATCAGCTGGAATAAGAAATATCTAATTAGGCTGCAGCTGCGTAGAGCGCGATTGCCAATCGTCAAAACCTAATTTATTTTTACTTTCTGAGTGTCGCACGAGTTTAGATCTCCTGGTGCGTTCTTCTGATTTAATATATGTGTATGCGCTTAATTTTGCCTGCGAGTTATATACAATGTTTATTCCTACTTGAATTGTTTTATGCATGAGTCTATTAAAAGTAGTTTCCGAATCCCTTTAAACTTGTTTTAATCACTCCAGGTTTTAAAGTGACGGTTCCAAGACGGTCGTATATTTTGTCCTTTCCAATAGTTGTTCTGGCGACTTTCGTTAAATAAAAGATAGGTCGAGATTTATTTTTCTGTAGATTTCTGAAGTTTCAATAATCCTCCATTTCGTTCCGTGTTGAGTAAATGTTGTTGGTGATATAGAACTTCTAATATGTTTTATTCAAATAACAAACCTACAAACAGTGTATGGTTCTGTCCCTTCTTACCGTCGAATAAATGTGTTAATTGTCAATACAAAGAAGTGAAAACTCCAGCTGCTGGAGCAGTATTGAATTCTCATTATAAACAATTAGTTGGTCCTTTATTTAAGGCACGTGACCGATTTCCCAAACAGTACAAAACAGCACAATACAGCACCATACAAACCAACATAAACACAAAATAGTGTCTCGTAGGCAAGACACATTAATTGGTTTTCTTTCGCATGTGGTGTTGCAATAAAGTCTTGCCTTTATAATAATGTAAGATGATTAAGATTATTAAAGCGGGAAAAAATACATTAATAATGTTTCGCTTTCCCTTTGAACAACGACACTTTTTCGCACCAAAATACTTTCTGCCGTTGCTTACACAAATATAATGACGTACAAAATATTGAATAAAATAATTAGTTCAATAGTTAAGGCTAATTTCCTGTCTGAAAAAAAGTGAAACACTTCAGGTGCAAACTATGCTGTTTGTATATACAATCATTTAATTTGAATTTGATTTAAACAATATTTATTTATGTATTCGTAAATACATATACGCAACACAATGCAAGCACGTTAACTTCTTTCCACAAATTATGCCAACAGGTAGATATGTATTTATTGCTTAAAATTAATACTCCAAATTACAACTCGACAGAATCTTTTGTCAGTTGAAGTGCTGCTTATATGGTATTAACTACTAACCGTGTAACTACAATTTATAGAAGTGTCAAAACAATGAAACGTGTAGAAAATAAGAAGAGTTTTATATCAAATATAATAATAGAAACGTTATGATACAAACAGTATAACATGCCTATGTTGCTTTAGATACCAACTATAGAAAGTAACATTAATTAGCATATATTTGTAATGTGCTAAACTTAGTAAGAAACGATAAAAGTAGTAGAATGTAAGAGTTAATGAAGAATAAGTTGTGGAACGGGGCATCGTTAGCAGCATATGGGTTGTTTTTTGAGATGGAGTAACATAAAAATCTATGTTTTTCTCGGATGAAATACTGAATATGTTTATATCAATGCTTCGTTTGATCCGTGTTAAATACCGAACAAGTAGTTGCAAGGTTATGGATTGGAAACTGGACCGACTTTCAAAATAAATTGCTCTTTTATCAGTTTACATTGGGCAGGTGAAGAAAACGTGATATGTATCTTCAATCTCACCACACAATATGAACTATATTTTTCGTACAAATGTTCTTGTTAATTGCTGCCATGCATTCGCAAACGTGCATAAAGACTATAAGACATCCGGTCACCATCATAGTAATTAATGGGAATTATGTGTTTATCTTTGTTAAGATTTGCTTTGAAAGCAGAGGGAGGAGCCTATCTTACAGATTATGTAAGATGTTCTATAACAGTACAGTTGATGGTCGAGAGAAAGATAATGAAAAAGGTAAAGGTTTACATTTAATGCTTCGTATATTGTCAGTATTGCACAGTGGATAATCCGTTAGTACATCCAAATTTACAGAAATAGGTGGGTGATAGGGCATATAAATCTTGTAGAAGAGATAATGTCGTATATGTTGTAAGAGTTCGATCGCGGTGTCATTATATATAGATTATGCAATTATGCTGAACTTGTTTTCCCAATAATTATCATTGCTGCTTCCTGTTTAATCTTTTTTTAAGTTATATTGCATCTTGTGTACTTATATCATCCTATACAACATCGGCGCTTTCAAAAATCGGTCTGATAATTGTCGTGTATATTTATATTTTTATTCAGTTATATTTTTAATATGGGCCTGCCAAAACCATAAGTTAGTTAAGTTCAAAAAGAGATGTTCATGAGACGAAACCTCAATGATTTTGGCAGTCGTTGAAAAAGAGGGGATGGAATTTCGTTGTGGATTTTCTAGATATATCTAAGAAATCGGCTTTGGATGTATTGAAGGTAAATAACCACTAACTATGTATATGCCCAGGAATATTTGCAAGATCGGAATCGAGGTAAGAAGTCGCACATACCGGATTGTTGACGGTTATTTATCGCACTGGTATCGTCCTCCACTGAGCACTGAGTATCTCATACATTGTCATTTATGTATACACAAAAGAGAGGACCCTTATATTGACCTTTGAAGAACACCAGCATCGATAGGTAATGAGTAAGATTTGCAGCCGTAAATAACAACACGCTATCTTACGTATTTTCGTTTTTTACTCAATATAATTGATTGCACGAGACTCCACTTAGTCGGAGTTTATGATAAGTCCTTCGTGCCATACTCTATCAAACTTCCATTGGAAACTTCACAAAATACATATCTGACCTTTAACCTTCATCACAGGCTTTACGAACATTATGCTTTACCAAGACATATTGATTTACAGTGAAATCTTTTGATTTGAAACCTGATTGAACTGGGGTTATAAAGTTGGTAGCTCTTAAGTGGTTCATATTTACTTTCAATAAAGAATTATTTCAAGACATTTATTTAGAACACTACGAGAGAGATTGGCCTAAAGTTACCTACCACTGAGGATCAGACATTTTGTGAGTTGCACATACATTTTTGTCTTTCCAGCTCCGTGACACCCAACCAATACTAATGGAAAAAATGAAAATGTTTTGAAGTGCACCTGCAATCTCAGCTGCATTGTTTTAAAGACTGTGCTATTTATTTGGTCTAGTCCTGATGCATTTACAGTTTTTTATAACGTTGATAGAATCTAAGACATCTTGATGGGAAATCATGGGGCAGTGTCACTCTTGGGTATTTTAGATATGTATATATACTTGATATAGTAAAGGAGATTTATATTGATAGAAAGAATGTATGATATTTGCTTTATCAACCAGTGACTCATATACGGTAGTAATATGATATATGGGAATCTCTTTATCTAAAGTGTTTTAAATTCTGAAATGTAGAATTATTGTCCAGAAGTCAGATAAGATGATTTGAGTGTTGTTTTTTCGCGTGTTATTTAGCCAGTTTTTCTAAAAGGACCTGTTTTGCTGATCTGACAAGATTATTTACAAGATGACGTTTTAGCGATACATTTACCAATGGTGATAGAGGTCGGTCGCCTTGGCGGTCTTGTATGCTCTTTGGCGGCTTCGGATTTCCTTCGTATATTATAATGTAACCATTAATCATTAGCTGTTTGTATTTGACGACTTATTTTAGCTGTTTCTCAGAAAGGGGTTAGTTGTCCGTGTGAAATTTGCGGTATATGTGTCAATGTTATTATCGCAACAAATGATTCCTATCAGAGATTGGCATAATCTTGTCTTGATTAATGTAGTGCCATGTTTGTTTCTCCATATTTTAAGTACAACTTGACTCAGAAGTTTTGTTGATGTTTACTGGACAATGATATCGAAAATGTTAGAACAGATTATGCATGCCCTTTTTACACTGTCAATCGTTATCATCAAATGGTAAAAAAAATCGAGGTTTTAGTGAAATAAGGGGGGTCCATCAAAATGTATTATACTGTCATAGAATGACTATACTATAATTAGAAGGGAGTCAATTCATTTATGTCGAGATTATAATGACCAGTGAAAATAATGTTTTCAAAACCGGTGCCCAAGGCTAGGGAGATCGAATCTTTCTGCATTCTAGTAAACAAGGACTTTATATCTAATATGAAGTTTTTTTATTATTTATGCTGATATACTTACAAATTGTAAATAAGGTACGAGATATATTATGTGTTTTTAAACGACCATACACATATTAGTTTAAATCAATAAAAAAGTAATTCCTGTGGAAATCTTATGACAGTTTTTCGACCTACGCAGTTTTTAAGATAATAGACGGATGTTTACTTTCATAGCAAAAAGAATCCCCTCTGGCGTTAAATGTGTTATATGTACTTCATTACAATTTAAGACACTAAGCAACATCTGAAACAAAACAAGACTTTTCCTAAAGGAATACACTGTCTTATAAGTTCCGTTTTCAGTATGTTTGTTTGTTAATAATTAATCCAGTGTATTGTACGGGTGTGTTCGATCGCTACGTTGGTTTAGGTCGCAGTGTTATCAGGAGTTTAAATGACATTTTAAAGAGCAAGCAGGAAAAACAGGTGCAAGTAACGTATACTGGTTAGTATATGGGCCCAGGAGCTTAATATGTTCAAATAAATATATAAAAAACATGTTTAATGAGAGAAAAATTGACAAAGAGCCATGCAAAAAATTTCCACCCTCTGATATTGGAATCATATTGATATTGATTCCAATATCAGAGGGTGGGGATTTTTGTCATTGTTCTTTGTCAATTTTTCCCTTATTAAACATGATTTTATATATTTATTTGAATATATTGGGATCCTGTGACAATATAATATCCAGGGTTCGTTACTTCCACCTGTGGCAGGAAACACGGGAGTGAAAATACGCTAACCTTCAGTCTCAAACAAAATGAAACGAGTTTTTCAGGTAAAGTCATTGTATACACGAACACGCATAGTATACATGGTTAAAGTAAAGCTTGTAAAGAGGTTCAAAGCAGTCACATCTCTGACCATTTGATTTTTAATGACAATTCGTTTCTGTTGAATACAATATTTAGTCATTCAGAAGCTGGCATTTTTGCAACTTGCGTGTTTTACTGTTCAAAGTTTTATAACAATCACAAACGTCTTTGCGTTAGACGTTCATGACAGACGGATATGATAACCATATATTACCCATAAAATGAACATTATTAAAATGTATACCTTAACAATAGTATAGTTTATACCGTATCGATACAAATCGGTTTTTCCATCCATGTACAAAAAAACACCATAAAGATCTGTTCTTATTAATAGTTGGAACATATGCCGAGTAATGCAAGCTAAATGTACATATTGCTCATTAGCACAAGCAGTGACCTTACTGATATGATTACTACATGATAAAGATACCTTTATTTGAATACCTTTTAATATTATTTCATTTGCTCCATAACTTATTCAGCTTGATGACAGTTGTTCGCAATAAAACATCTATGTACTAAATAATGATGAAGATCAAACATACAACATGCTACTTAATAACAACACACGCACGAGTGTAGCAATAAACCGTTTTTAATACCCAATAAACCGTCAGTACCTCCAGAATCACTGTCATTTATATACGCATAAATCACGACAGATCACAACATGTCCAAAGCTGTGCAAGGCTTTTTATGAATATTTCAAATTCAGGCGGTTCTGTTAAACTTGAATTCTGAGTTCTATAAATAATATAGCTTATATTACATAGAGAGTTGTACATATTCGTTTTAATTTTGCGATATATGTTTATGTTAATTAAATTCAAATTAAAGTTGTGTATTGACCTGTTTACAAATAGTAGAACACACGTATTGGCGTCATCATTAAAATACAATTGTGTAACTTTGTAAAAGTGAACTACGCGTTAATGTGTTGTCCTGTGTCTAATGGTTATATTTCCATTAGTAAACGACGTCAGAGTACTGCTCAGATGTGCCTCCTGCTGATGCAATCAGGGTATTGTACAGTTTATTATACTATAATACATTTGTATAACTAACATGCATAAATTATACACAGATCACATTGCATTTGCAATAACTTTTAATAATATATACTTATTTGCAAACTTTAAGTGTCAAAAATACTGTTAAAAAAAGAAACGTGTTTGATTTATTATCAACCGGATCTGATACGTAAATAACGTAATTAGAGCAACTTCCACTAAGAGAGAAGGCAGAGTTCAATGCGCTTTTATAATTATATTGCCGGTTATAAAAAGTGCTGAACACTGCGATTGTAACGCTATTGGGATAATTTAAAAACATTAAAAATGCATTTATCATTATTATGCTATAATTGCAAAATATTGTTCATGTCTTTGCTTGATACAGACATAAAATATTTCATGTAACGAGTTTTGCTCGCATTTGAAATCCTGACAAAGAAGGCTAAAGTCGAATATTATCATTCATGTTATATAATTTAGTGTTTCGTAAATTTCAATATATATGTATAGTTTGAAACCTTAACAACCAACATTCAGAGATTTTTACTCATGTTTGGGGCGTAAATATGTTGCAATTTATATGAACGATTGAATGTTATTAATATAGAAAGTTAACTAGTGTTTATAAATAGCATATGAAAAGAATTCTCAATAATATCATATTGCGCACATGCTAACATTGTTAGCAATCTAAGTTTGTTTTTTCTGCAAACTTCGGGAAAATAGTTTACTTGTACGTGCCGAGACACGTACACATATAGAAACCATTGCATGTTATGTGTTATCAAGGTGGAAGAACTTAGCAGAAAGTGAATTTCAATATGCGTCAATATGATTCCCAAAGGAGCCCGTATACACATGTAGAAAAATTATTTTTATTTAGTATAATTACTCCTTACATGTTGATTTCATTTCATAAATATAATTTCCAGACAGATACAAGTAAGTCCTTTCATCGCTCGAAAGAAGAACCAGTAGCATCACACAGAACTAGCTTTATATAAAAAATATATCGAAAAAAAAACGATCAAGATATTTATACGGTTTATACATTTGAAATATTTATGTAATTACTAAAACCGTATTACACACTAAATCTACTTTTTTTTAGAAAATATCGCTTAATGCACACAAAAATAACTGATTAGAAATGGACTAAACTGTGACTAAAAAAATTTCCGTAGCACAACTCAAAAATATTACGAAAATACGTACATCGGATTATAAGTTTGGATATATATATACGTTTTGATTATTCTACTTTAGCAATTGTTTCTTCGCAAGGTTTTTATTGCGTTAAACCTTAATACTAGCAATCTGTTTGCATCAAATTGTTAGTCAAACTGTATGGCGAAAGGAAAAATGGCACAGTTATTTTTTTTCAATTAATTAGTGGTCTCCAATTTCAACCACTTAGATATTGACGAGTTCATGCAATATTAATAAGTTTTTTATGGTTTGATGAATATAAAAACACTAAGCAAGCAGGTCCACATTAAATACCTCAAACATGTATATTAAAGTAAATAAAATGTATGTTTTTTAAGCATGCTAAGTATTATCCTCAAATGCAACAAATGTTTCATGTCTATATCGAATATGTTACAGCATTTACGACGGGAACCAAAAGCGTCGTTCATCACTCAAACATTCTGGTTTTGAGCAACGGTGACGAAAAAGTAATAACATAAAAGTTACTATTAATAGAATGAAATTAATAAATCCTCTGTATCTTCTAAGTAAATACTTTTCAAATTATGTAGCTTATCTTCTGTTTAATGCAAGTTACAATGTACCAGTTGCTTATACTATGATTATACAACCACACAACGAATACATTAAAGATACCAAACCTATCATTTAGGAAAGGGACATTGGGGAATTCACCGGTTTCAAGTTGCGACTAACTGAAAATAATTTCCGATGTATTTCGTTACAGTTAGTATTGCTCAAGTTTCTCAAACACTTTCAAGTGTGAATCAGTCTGATTAGGGTTGCTTTTTATGAAGTCGGACAATCTATTACTAGTATGCAAAACAGAAGATCTAGGAAAAACGTGTGAACTTGGAAAGGTCCTGTAGCAACTGTTATGTAGCACTACAATACGTTGATGAAAACATTTGCAAACTCGATGCATATAAATGTATAAGATTAAAGAGGTACATAGTTTATCCATTTGCAAGCTGGTTTACATGATGACAATATAAGCTTCGACAACACGATCAACGCATTGATAAAGCACGTAGCTAGACTACCATTAGGTTTTCAAACTCAATCAAAGGTTGTTGGGTATTCTCTGTATAAAATGGACTCTTTTTGGCCGGCGGTCAGTATACGGTACACAAATTTGCAATCAATTTGCATTTGTTTTGTTCGTGCGTCCAGACAAATTTAATCAGAGCAAAAGAAATGTGAAAAAACTATAAACGGGAAGAAAACCAACTTTTAATACTTTGCAGCTTGTTTGCGTTTCCCAATGTCTACGTTATGGGATTTATCATCACGTTATAAAGTCCAACCACGCCTACGTGTACAAATATTTTGGATCAACGTATTTTATTTTGGCGTGATAATACTGACACGATATTCCGCATCGAGCAATATATAGATGTCACATTAACTGTTTCCTTAGGACAAAAAATATTACATCACTTGTATTTAAAGACACTGTTATGTTACAGAGAGCATTACTCTTTATTTAAATTCAGATGATTCAAGTTATGTGACAATATGAATTATATTGTCTGAAACATACGATAAATAACCCACGGATTTTTGTTCAGCTTCACCGTGCATCATGAAATTAATGCCAACGGATCTTTGCGCTTGTAAGTTCCAAATTGATATGTTGTAAACATTGATCGACCAGATGAAGACATTAATTTCCAAATTGAATGTATATTTATCATTATGTCTTGACGAATTGACAGTCATCTTGGTACTTCAGTTTTCTATGTTCACTCTACATTTACCGTAATAGTTTAAGCCATCGAAAATTGAATAGTATACCTATGTGTGCCGGAATACAGCCTAAGGATCATAAATGGGTAACTATCATGTGTAAAAATAAGGAAATTTACCCAATATATGTATATACCGAACTGACAACTACAACTACTTAGTACCTGTATTTTAATTGCTTAGGTCGTCAATGTATATTAAGGTGATACATGCATTTATCAAATATAGATATAAGATACAAATTAAAAAAATCAAATACTGAAATCGAAATGCAATTATGTTTTCAACGTCGTCTTGGAGTAAAAGACATGGCAAATCAACTGTTTTACGCTCCAAATTGTCCGTATGAATTATTCGGTTTCTTAAAATGAATAAGGCCAGATGAGAATTTACAGAAGTAGAAAAACAGCATTTATTTTCAAGAAATGTTTATGTCGTGAGATTAAATGTCACGTGCGTGAAATATGAAGCCGTTATGCTGATGTCTAGGTGATTGCAAAGCGAACTCCAGTACACAGATAATAAAGTGTAGTGTATTGGTTTAAAATAGTACTTATCAAGTTAATATATTTTTTTGAAATTGCAAACATGGCCTTTGTCATTGCAACATTGCACCGTTTTGGAGCTTACTGTGATATTTCCCCTATGTGATTTGATTGTTGGTGCCATTTCAAGCTACATAGCAGATTTAGCAAGAAAATAGTAATTTGCTCACGATCATGATAACATTATTTCCTCATTCAAACTATAAAAAAACATACAAATTCTCCAAAAGGTATCAGGATATAACGTTAAAACAATCAAAAAAATACATATGCTTTTATGTGCAAATATTGGTTAATGTAAATAAACTACAAAAGGTATGTTTGTTCACGCTGGTAAGGCTAAATCATGTTGTATAATCTTCCAACGACATCAAATTTCGCATTGTCATGACACACATTTAAAATGTGCATTCCTAACGATGTAATGTGTTGTTCCTGTTACATACTGTATCCAATTTGAGTTTCATCGTACAATGTGCAAGACGTTCAAGGCAGCATTTAGGTACAATAAATATTGCGGAAGCACAGATAGACATTGGGGTGCATGTAATAGCCATTCATTATTAGGGCAGCATCTGATTTTCTTGGGTTATGAAGGTATTTGTATGGTAAATAATACCCATATTTATCTTACTTATTTTCAAACAAAAAGTGAATATTCTGTAACAGAACAGGCGAATATAAGCCAATTCATTTAAAAAGAGAGGTTCTTTCATGTCTTTATGCATCCGTGTTTAAAAAATTGATTAATTCAGATATATTATTAAAAGAAAACTAAGAATGTTCGAGAAAACTGTATGGTGATTCAACAAATCTGAATATAAACGTTACTAAAAAAACATTGTTAAAATACATCGAAGTACATAATTTCTAATATTCATGTAAAATATATAGTTATTCTTTACAAGTGTATTGTTTTATAATTGTACTTATCATGTTAATAGATTTTCAAAACTGATAATTGCAAAAACAATACAGTTGTGTTCAGCTGCGATAGCTTACGTTTCGCTTTGTTTATATTGCTATACCACTGAAAGCAAAACGCTGCAGCACTACGAAACTGGGATGATTATTATATCACAACGCGCTCCCATCAATGTTAAACGAATGGTTAATGATAATCTCATATATAATATGTGTTTATGTTCACTTAAATGTTTATTAATTCAATATTTCAGAATAGGCTGACAATAATTTGCTTTTATTAGTTTCTGTATTTGAATACTTGGGTTTAATAGGTTTCCAATTTACCGATTGTTGACGATTTTAACCGGCGAGATAGATAGCTAGACATCGCATGACTCGATGATCTGTCTGCCCAAATAGATCAAAGCATATTTATTTTGACACACCCAAAAGTATGAAAGTCGCAACCGAGCCAAATCTATATGTGTTAAATCATTTGGGACAGAAACGCAATGCGATAGATAAAACAATCAATCATGCCCTGTGGTCGTGCCATCATTACCTTTTGTGTCATCACTTTGTCATTGTGATGTTCATTGTTGGTGTTATCAATCACATGAAATACTATAAGCACAAGTTGGTAATGCGATATTGCAGTGCTCTTTCATTAATGGTTATTTTCCATATGGTATATATTGATGTGGCTAAAATAATTAGCATACACGATCCATTAAGACATATTAACTAGGGCATTTCAACAGCAGATAACTTATAAATAAAAAGAATGTCAAAACGCATACAGCGTTTGCTCCCATTGGGACGCGTTAACAAGTCCTCTTTATTAAATTTGGTGAATTACTACAAATAAAAAGATACTTCTTGGGCCTTATCTGACACCAAACAACCATTACATTTTAACCCCGAACAAAACATAACGAATGTTAATTATACCTTTGTGATTTTATCACCATATTGGACCATGCATACATGAAAACAATCGTTTTTTAGTAATAAGCTCAGGTGTGCAAAGAACTACAAATCGTTATATTGTGTTAGATGCTTGCGATGTATCGCTAAAGTATGTACTCAAAAATAAACTTCTTTATAAAGGACAATACATTGACATTTATGGGTGTCGAAGGACATATGGAAAATCTGTCTACAAAAGAAGCGATGGTGATTGATTTTGTAACTTCGATTGAACTATGGTAAGAATATGTCCGCCTGCACTAGGAACATATTTTGATATTTTGAGAAGATATTTTGACTGTTCTGACAACTATTTGTCAAAGTGGGAAGTTAAGTTTCGTATCTGGTGTATTCCATCCTTGTAAGCACTTAATAATGATTAATGGAGTTGTGTTCTGAGAAAACTGGGCATAATGCATGTGCGTAAAGTGTCGTCCCAGATTAGCTTTGCAGTCCGCACAGGCTAATCAAGGACAACACTTTCCGCTTTTATGACATTTTCTGTTTAAAGAAAGTATCTTATTAGCAAACATCTAGTTTAGGCGGAAAGTGTAGTCCCTGATTAGCCTGTGCGGAATGCACATAACGAGGTTCATTTAATAATGATTTATTGGAATACTAATAAAGAATCTTTCCTATTTGTCAACAGCACTTAAGTTGCTCTGTCAGACTGTGCTTACTGCGTCATGTAATCATTTTATTTTCATTTGTTTTCTATAAATATGCAATAAAAATGAATGTATATTTTTTATTCCATTTTAATAACATAATTAGGATTAATATTACTTTTGTTAGATATATTTATTATTAAAAAAACACTATCGTTCTTTCGCAATAAAGAAATTTGATCTTCTACTATATATCTAGTCGTTCAGAAGATTGGGTATTTTTTGTACAGGCACATTGATTTCAGATTTGGAAATATATATATATGTTTGAAATATGTTTAAAATAATGCAATGATAAAATTACTCAGGCCTCACTTGTCATTTTGAGGATGGCATAAGCATGTTTTTTCAAACAATTTTATCAAACTGAGGTAGCAAATATCGTCAGTGTTTTAATGGCGTTATTACTGGGATCTTCCAAGCTACCATACATGGGAACACAAATAAACAACAACAAAATCGATTTTCATAGGCTACGTTTTTTTCGCTACAAGACTTATATGGCAGTAAACATGGTTAACATCCGCCATACATAATTATTTCTGTAACGCATAACGGCCTAATGGAACAACATTCGTTGCTCAAAGTTACAATGACAGCTTTAATATTTATACGTTACATCTGTAAAAAGAGTTAACGGGAAATCAATTGCATTAATATGGTATAATTTTATAATTTTGAGGAAGAAAAGATCATTTTTTGCCGAAAACAAAGATATTTATCCATTTAACGAATTACACATTACACATACCCTACATGTAATGAAATATATAATAATAATAAAAATCGTCATTTTAAGTTTCTTACCTTTTTTAAGTTAAAAATATGTGCTTTACCGTTTCAATCTTTTGATAGTGAATTAAATCGCATACTTTATAATAGAAACAATATCGTAGTTTTAACCCATTTATGCCTAGTGTCTAGAAAAAGGCCTTGGCAAACAGCGTAGACCCAGACGAGACGCCGCATGGTGCGGCTCCTCATCAGGGTCTGCGCTTTTTGCTTAAAGGAATTTTTTGAAAGAAATATTCTAAATATAGAAATTCATATACTAGACATCCCTAATTTTGGAAATAAATTGATGGGAGAGCTCCACTAGGCATAAATGGGTTAAACGCACGTAAGAAGCGAACGTATGCATGCCGTTTCTTATAATCGTGTGTCTGTATAATGTTATAAAACGTTTCAGAAGTTTATATAACAGTACATAAAATGACCATAAAGAAACAAAGACCTTAACTAATGTTTCTACACAAATACTAAGTAGCTCCCCCTATTTTTATTAAATATTTTTAAATATTTTTAAAGAAGTTTATTTTAAGATACTTCTCGAATAAGTAGTAAAACTGAATTACCCCCATTTAACGGCGAGGGATTTGCTTCAAAAACGCTCTATTTAACTCTTGTTGTTAAAAGCCACGTTATTTTTTATAAATTAATGAGGAACATGTTAACAGAAAATCGCATAAGTAGTAGGTATTAGATTTTTACAGTAATTCGCTGCCTTCACGTGTTTCAAGTAAGTCTCTTTTTTTAACAATTAGTCTATAAAAGGTTAAAAAGAAAAATATATTTGATTAACAAGTGAAAATGTTGTTTAAATCACTTTTCACCTCGTTAGGGCGACGACTTCTATCAAGAGCAATGTGGTACTTATCGCTGCATTAATAAAGGACTGACAGAAAAATATAATACTTATTGTATCATTTTCGAGCGCGTTTTAGCAGATATCAACGCAGCATGTTTGCTTCCAAATTATTGTTTATCGATACTGGAAATATAATAAATTCAGCATGTGTATATATGCTAAAGATCATTTAATGAGACCTTTTGTTTTATTATTTTTTTGTGAAAAATGTCATACTGGTAAACTTTTCTACTTGCTACATTAAAAACACACCACGTTCATATGTGATTACAAATACGAGCATGTAATCACAAAATAAGCACATATATCGCACATGTCATTAATTTTTCATTATTTTTATTACGAAGGTTCGGTATGAATTGTTAGAAAAGTTAAGACTGAAACTGAACTACAACAACTTTGCAATATCAGGCATGCGCGTTGCTCAAACAGATTGCATGTTAAATAGATCTTGGACCAGAACAATGCCTGTTTTTCTTTAATCCTCTAAAGGTGATCTTGCGGTAGTATTTTTGCTGACCGACCTATATACACTAGTGCATTGATCGAATTTACATCGTACATACAACTGTTGAATGAAAGTTTTGAATCAAGATAATATAACAGAGGAAATAACATTTCAAAGTGCACCTTATTATAAAACTTTGAAACAAATGATAGTTTTACTTGATGGTTTATGGAATGTTGTATGACACATAACAACAATTAATGCAATACTACAAGAAATAAAGCATAGCATTCAAAGGTAAATTTCAAAATGTGGAGCATACTGCCCTCCTTATAAGGGGTTTATCCGCATACATGTTTTTAAAGGTTTGAAGCGTTTTTCCAATTGCAATGGTAATTGTAAACAATCGTAAATGCATTATGCACTACGCAGTTTACTCTATTACATGTATTATACTGCAATATTGTTGATCTCACTCACTAGTCATGTCAACATGATTTAACTAAAAACATAAAAGACAGTTTTTGTCTGAAAATCGCTTCTGTGCTAGACACTCCTTTTATTTCTATAGTTCGCTGTATGTCGATAAATAAACTTCTCAGCTAATTCACTATGTGACAAATTGATCCACAAAAGATTAAACGAATAGACACATTTGTTAATTATTCAAAATGGCATTAAAGACAAACAAAGTGTATTCCAAATTAAGCTTGATAGTGTTAATGTGTTTTTATGGTCTAAGGTGATGAACGACTGGGGTGTCCCTTTTAATCCAAGTACATTTACAAGCTTAACTTCAAACAAAGTGTTAATAGTTCTCGTGCTTTATAACTGTCAGGGGGAATATTATCATGCTACCAATCATTTTGTATGAGATATTTGAGATGTACTTGTTATACATCCAATCGACTAATAGCTGCCGGTTGAAAAGTCATGCCCTGCAAAAGCAATCACCATCATGTGTGAAAAATTTATATAATGTCCGTAGTGAATTGTTCGTGTTAAATTACACTTTATACATCTTGCATGTATGACAATATTATCATAGAGGCATATTATGTCGACCACATTGTAGCTCCGCTGCCATGTGCATTATTAATGACATCTGTCATGGCGCTAATGTTTCATCCTATTATTATCTTTCATCCTTGTAAATGTCAAGTCATACTCGTCAGTAAAAAATGACCTAAGGGTAATGCATTCAACTTCTTAAAAAAAACTCGTTACAAGATAGCAAACGTGCATTCATTAAATGGACGGGATGAAAACAGTTTGAAAATATGCAAATCGATATGTATCACATCCTTCAATGGAAGAAATGTGTTTCATTTTTTCTATAGAATCAAATATGACCATGGGCTTTGGGCTTGATCAAGGACTAAGATACGAGTGTTTCAAGATGATGGGACCAGTTCTACTGATAAATGTTTGTTCTGGTATTTTAATTCTGTCTTTAGTGTATATGCGCTGTTTTAGACTACATGGTAGTCGGTCACTTGCCTTGAGAAAGGAGACTTGATCTACTGCGGATGAATTTTCACATTTTTAAACATTTTCAATGACCAACGCCTTACATTTTGATTCCGAGTTGCGATGGAAAATGCATTTCCGGCATAGTAAATAACTGTTATAACTGTTAACAAACAAAAACAACTGATATTTCATCCATGTTACTCAAACTTTAGCTCTTCACAATTGTTACGAAGATTAACTATCTGTTCCCATCTTTATAAACAAGGAAAGCAGTCGTAGTATTTTTATACTATATATGTTTTATACCCGCCATACATAATTATTTTTGTAATACATAACGGCCTTATGGAACAACATTCGTTGCTCAAAGAAAAAAGGACAGCTTTAATATTTGTATGTTTCGTCTGTAAGAAGAGCTAACGGGAAATCAATCGCATGAAAATATGATATAATTTTATAATTTTGAGGAAGATAACATCATTTTGTGCCGAATAACATATGTTTATCTATTTAACTTATTACACATTACACATATTCGTACATGTAATGAAATATATAATATAACAAAATCGTTATTGTAAGTTTCCTAAGTTTTAAGAATAATGTGCTTAACCGTTTGAATCTTTTTTTAGTATTTAAATCTGATACTTTATAATAGAAACAATATCGTAGTATTAAACGCACTTAAGAAGCGTACGTGTGCATGCAGTTTCTCATAATCGTTTGTATTTATGATGTTGTAAAACGAATTTCAAAATTTATATAAAAGTACATAAAATGACCCTAAAAAAACAAAGACCTTAACTTATATTTCTACACAAATACTAAGTAGCTCCCCCATTTTTATTAAATATTTTTTAACTTAAATTAAGCCCAATATAAAAGTTTATTTTAAGATACTTCTCGAATAAGTAGTAAAACTGAATTACCCCCATTTAACGGCGAGGGATTTGCTTCAAAAACGCTCTATTTAATTCTTGTAGTTAAAAGCCACGTTATTTTTTATGAATTAATGGACGAAACATTTAAACAGAAAATCGCATAAGTAGTAGGTATTAGATTTTTTACAGTAATTCGCTGCCTTCACGTGTTTCAAGTAAGTCTCTTTTTTTAACAATTAGTCTATAAAAGGTTAAAAAGAAAAATATATTTGATTAACAAGTGAAAATGTTGCTTTAATCACTTTTACCTTGTCAGGGTCACGACTTCTATCAAGAGCAATATTGTACTTATCGCTGCATTAATAAAGGACTTACAGAAAAATATAATAATTATTGTATCCTTTTCGGGTGCGTTTTAGCAGATATCAACACAGCATGTTTGCTTCCAAATTATTGTTTACCGATACTGGGGCATTTGCATATATATGCTAAAGGTCATTTAAAGAGACCTTTTCAAATATTTCTTTTTTTTTGAAAAAATGTCATACTTACATTTTTACTTGCTACATTAAAACACACCTCGTTGTTATCTGATTACAAATACGAGCATGTAAATCACAATTTAAGCAATTATATCTTATTAGTGATATAAAGCAGGTTCGGTATGAAATGTAACAATGGTTTAGACTGAAACTGAACTACAACAACTTTAAAATATCAAGCATGCGCGTTGATCTTAAACATTGAATGTTAAATAGATCTTGGACCAGTAAAATGCCTGTTTTTCTTTAATCCTCTAAAAGTGATCTTCCAGTAGTATTCATGCTGACAGACCTCTATACAATCGTGCATTGATCGAATTAACATCGTGCATACAACTGTTTAATGAAATTATTTGAATCAAGATAATATTACAGAGGAAATAGCATTTCAAAGTGCACCTTATTATAATATTTGGAAACAAATGCTAGTTTAAATGACAATGACAAATTGATCCACAGAAGATTAAACGAATAGACACATTTGTTAATTATTTAAAATGACATTGAAGACAAACAAAGTTTATTCCAAATTAAGCTTGATAGTGTTAATGTATTTTTATGGTCTAAGGTGATGAACGACTGGGGTGTCCCTTTTAATCCAAGTACATTTAAAAGCTTAACTTCAAACAACGTGTAAATAGTTCTCTTGCTTTATAACTGTCAGGGGGAATATTATCATGCTAACAATTATTAGTGAATGAGATATTTGGGATGTACTTGTTAGGCCTCCAATCGACTAATAATTGTCGGCTGAAAAGGCATGCCCTGCAAAAGCAATCACCATCGTCACAATGTGTGAACAGTTTATTTAATGCCTGTAGTGAATTGTTCGTGTTATATTTCACTTTATACACATTGCATGTATGACCATGTTAGCACAAAAGGCATATTATGTGCATTATTAAAAATATCTTTCATGGCGCTAATGTCTCATTCTTGTATTATCTTTCATCCATGTAAATGTAATTTCATACTCGTCAGTTCAAACTGACCTAAGGTTAATGCAGTCAACTAATTTAAACACTAGTCACAAGATAGCAAACATGCATTCATTCAATGGACGGGATGAAAACAGCTTTAAAATACGCAAATCAATATGTATCATATCGTTCAATGGAAGAAATGTGTTTCGTTCTATAGAAGCAAATATGTGTTATCAGCTATTTCTATACATAATTGTGTATACCGGATTGTTTTCCGAGGTCGATGTGTAATTTTGTGGGTAAGCAATCAAATAGAAAATATATAGATTTGACTATGGTCTTTTGGCTTGGTCAATAATAAGAACAGAGCGTTTCAAGAAAGTGGGACCAGTTCTACTTATTATTGTTTGTTCTGGTATTTTTATTCTGTCTTTAGTGTATATGTGCTGTTCTAGACTACATGGTAGTCGGTCACTTGCCTTAGTAAGGAGCCTTGATCTACTGCCGGTGAAGTTTCACATTTTTCACATTTTAATGACCAACGCGCGCACATTTCGATGTCGAGTTGGGATAGAAAATGTAAATGACTGTCATAACTGTAAACAAACAAAAAACTGATCTTGTATCCATGTTACTCATACTTTAGCTCTTCACAATTTTTACGAAGATTAACTATCTGTTCCCATCTTTCTAAACCCGGAAAACAGTCGTAGTAATACGAATGATATTAACCGGCATATTCCTTAAATATTGATTACCCCGATAATGCTAAATAAATCAATAATAATCATAATATAAACTTACTCTCTGAATCTCATTTAATGTATCCTAACTTTTTTTTGGCAGAGTAACAATACTGGAGGAACATGAAATTATAATGTTTTAACAAATAGACATGAAGCATCGAATTCGACCTAGAAACCTATGGTCATACACGTATGATCTAAACAATAGTCTATGCTTTACAATCCGCATTAAACAAGACGTAGTTAATTAATCATTACCTGATTATTATTGCCCGATACAAATGTTGACTATTTTATATAATTAAAAAGTATAACCCGGCCGGCACGCAATATGGTCGTACAGTTGATGGAAAAAATCGTTACTCGTTGAAAATCAATGTATGAGGAATCGTTCTACTCGTTCGACCTTTCAACATTTCCCACCCTAGAAAGACGCGCATTAGTTTACTTAATAAGATACAAATGAACTATCGATTTTAAAGACTTAAAAACAGAAATGTGACAGGCGTATATTGAACAATATGTTTGAGTAAGATTAATATAAAGAAGTGAAACTCCAGCTGCTGGAGCAGCATTGCATTCTTATTATATACCAGGTTAGCAATAATGTCTCTTCTATGCAAGAACAATCAAGGACTGGCAGTCACCTAGACAGCTGAATGTGCAAGTAGTGTTGGCACAGTATTTACTATATGTGAAGAATTACACTCATCTTCAGCTATGGTCAACGTCGTTTTGCAGGATTGCCATTCATTGTTATCTAATCGACTTCCGCTGTATACGTTCTGCTGGTGTGTGGCCAATGAAACTCGGTCGTTAGAATTTGAATAATTATATGTTAATGATGAATATCATTCGTACGGTTTTAAATTGCATTCAATTCCGATCTCGCATCTAATACAAGTTAATATTGAATTTGGATTCGATTGCAAGGAGTATAGAAGTTACGTTTAGGTAGGAAACCTATATAGAATAATTTGACTAATCACAACATGCATTACCGTAAACTTAGGCAGGGGGTAGATCGTATGCAAGTAACGTGTGTGGCGTAAGTGAGAAAAGTATTAACTCGTGTTCAAAATGGCAGCCAATGGCTGATTTGTTGATGATTTCGTCCGCAATGTTCAAAGGTTTGTACATTTACCATATTTATTCGACATTATGCTTACGCGCAGGATGATTTGTTGATATCTATTAAACCTCGGTATATATCATGTATATGCATTATGAGTATCTTAAAAAACGTAAGTGAAGCCTTTGTACGCAAGTGTCTGATTGTTTACGATTGACAATGTCTATTGTATATGCATTTTAGGTCATATATAAGGTTTTCTCAGCAGTTTTTAATAAAAGTTGGAGTCAAAGGCCATCATAGTTTACCTTCAATGAAATATATGCGTCAAAGATCGAAAAATAATAACCATTTTCAGAGCTGGTGAGCAAAGAATCCCCACTCTCCGTAACTGGTGTTTATGCAAAAGTCAAAGTACACAAGTACACATAGGAAACCCGAACACTAGTACAATACGCGTGTATAGGTTTGCTTTGTTAATTAGTGATATGTTACTTAAATTTGTGGAATTATTCTTAAATGAACGATGGCATAGAGAGGACATGGGAAATATGTTTTCAATACACGTGCTGATGCACTTATTTCATTTACGCACGAATTGCTTTCAAATGCTCACGAAAAATTGCTTTCACGTGCGCTCGTATTCAACTTTTCGAGCGTACGTAATATACTTCCCGTATTATAATACACAATAAACACCATACATCAATGTTAATCTTGGGTGGGGAAAAGTATATTGATGTTGATTTATTAGAACAGTGTAGAGAATTCAACTACTATAGCAACACGGATGTAAATACAATACATTAACACGTATTTGATAATGTTTGAGGAATGTATTACATTGTACATGCTGGTAGTTATTGTATGGTAAACAACACTGGACATAAAAGGTAATTATTGTCACAATGCGGCTGAACGTGATATTTCTATTTACTTTAGGACACTTGTTTAGTAAGTTAATTTAAACAGTTTATATTCATATAAGATAGTTGTATATTATACGATTTCGCTTGCCATATGTCACGACCATGTATGGATTGGCAACGACTATAACACCTAAATACATATTAGGCATTTTCTTGCGAATCACAACGTATAAAAGCGAATGACTAAATAGTATGAAAATAGCCATAAGCATGTCAACGTTCTCCGAGAATATGCGTAGCTAATAAAACATCATTTGCTAGACATGAATTTATAAGATGAGATAAGTAAGCTTGCAAAGACTGTGCCTTTCTTCCCCAAGCTTAGTTCGTGAGGTGTCACAAAATTTGCTGTATATTTTCCAATATATAAATATATATATATTTTGTTCAAAATACTTAAAATAAGTTTATCTGTTTAACGTTTTTCGATATTAGTTATGGTAAATTGCATCTATAAAGATTATCGTTGGTGTGGATAAAATATAATCAAAGCAGTGTCAATATTTCAAACATGAGTTAACGGTTAACTTATATGGAATAGCATTACACAAGTACATACAGATAAAGGTAAAACACCCACACACACACACACGCGCGCGCGCGCACACGCACACACATAAAAATGGGAAACAGTATATGTTACTTTAGGGTATGTGTACCTATTTTACTAAGTATATTAAAAGTTTAGTTAGGGTAGGTTTACCAATTGAGCATAAAAATCGCCCAAGGAGTATAAAAATATATGTAATTTAATTTGTATGGTCACAATTAATTCCTTTTATAGTTTATTTCTGTTATCATTAAGGACACAAAAGCATCTATTTAGGGTGATGTTTTTTCCTGTGTGCATTTGAAGAAAAGATAGTTCGCCAATAATACTACAGAGTTTATAATGAATGCATTGTTGGAATCAGCTATGGTCAAATTACAGAATGATATAACTGCAAAATTTAGTTCAATGTTTTCCAACCTTTCTAACTTGTTGTAAATATAGTTTCTGATATCCACCCAAACCTTTTGAATGAAATTACAATCCCAGAAAACGTGAGTATTGGTTTCTGGGTCCATATAACAGAACTCACAAAATGTTGATGGGACAATATTGCACTTATGGAAGTAAGTATTGTTTGTTAAAATGTGCAGGAGGTATTATTGGAAGTTTCTTAGTTCGGTGTCAATAATTAGTTTAACTGGTTGGTTAAATATGGTCCTTGGAATAATGTCTTCATTTTTAAGCGTGTCTTTCCAATTATAAAATTGTATGTACTCTTCGGGTTTGTGTTTAAGTACGAGTGATTTATAAACTAGTTTGCAGGCTCTTGTATTTTCTGTTCTGTTATGGAGAGGTTTTAACTGTTTTAATTGACCAGTCTTGACAAAATAAAAAAAAACTGTTGTGTTCAATTACAACACATTACATGATAGTGCATTGAAAGAAAAAAAATCAAAGTAAGCATTTAATCAAGAAAGGACAATTCAATAAATCAAAAAATATTTCGTGTTTATAACTTGGTGCATTGGTAATAAAAGCTTATAATAAAAAGCTCTCCGTCCATGTGTGTCACTGCGGTTGTTATCTTTAACTTGCTTCATAACATCACCGTCCGTCACTTTCGATGGTGTTCGAGTACTTCTTACACAGCTTCGCACCTTAAAATCGGAACAAATATTTCGGCTATCCCTTGTGAAGTCTGATAACAACAGAAGAATAACACATTTTAACTGAAGTCATTTTACTTTCTTTGTTTTGTATTTATACACCAGCTCATAAGTCATAAGGCAAAAATATTAATAATGATATTTAAAAAAATAGACAAAAGTAAAACAGAAGATAATATTACATTTTTGTAAATTTTAATATCAAATATGGTGTTGAATGATAGATAAAACTTCAACATTGTGGTTTATTAAAAAGTTATGTTCATTTTAAAATAAATTAAGTTGAATGAAACACAATTACTTCTGTATTCAATCATGTAATATTTGGTTAAATTTATATAATACTAGGAAATGAAAGTGGGGTTACTGTACTAACCATTAATGAAAATGAAGGTTATTTGTTTAATTTCGATTCATTATGTAAGATCTAAAATAGAACATAAAATGGACCATGTCAATCATAAACAATCACGGACATGCACATAAAGTATCTTCAAATACTTTTTAATGATGTATAATGCATCTACAAAATTTATACCAATGTTAAATGGATATCAGTTGATCATCCTGCTCGTAAGGATAATGTCGAATAAGTATGGTAAGTTAACAAATGTGCAGCGCGTAAAGGATATTTGTAATGAGTGCATATGCATGCTAACAAAAGCGTTTGTGAAATATATATGTTAGAAGTACAGAGGTTCATCTAAACTTGCATATGTCTAATGGTTGTGAGGAGTAAAAGTGTTCATCTGAACTGGCGTATGGTGTTGGTGTTAAATAGCAAACCTTTTAATTAATACTTTTATTGTACACTTTTAAACTTTTTATTTTATTTTTTTAACATTACATATGTTCATTTTCACTATTGTGTTTTTATTATTAAAAAAAGTACAGATAACTAACATTTGCATATTACATCGTATAAATCAACTACAGTCAGGCATACCATAACCTATTGACACCTCGCCATCAACATGACTTAATTGATTTTGCTATCTTCGTATTTTTATAGTCCTTATGTGTATCTTCATTATGAGTTATAGCTAATAAAACGTGTGTTTGCAAAAGCGTTTGCTTATGGTTTCCAACTGGTACTTATATAGTTATGTACAGGTGTTTGTTTTCGCCCCACTTAAAGAGACGTTCGAATACAAGGCTTTGGTAAACCGGCACTTAATTGGTGAATAACATAATATATCCACTACACTTTTATGATAAGGTATCAGATTTTTCCGTTATAGATTTATGTCAGGGAGATAGTTCATGTATTGCATTTGCTTAAACAGAAATGTTCAGCCGTCACGAAGGAAAAAAATAATGGTACTTGTATCCCTTCAATGACACTATAAAAATAGACAGCCGACTACTTAAACAACGCAGAGACAAGTATTCAGAAACAACTTGTGGTTATCTATAAGATTTAAAATGGCAGCAGACAGGGATTATATGCACCACTTTGAATAATGTTTGCAATACGTTACAGACTTTCAGATGGAACATGTATTGTTCAAGGAAAAAAGGACAACAATTGCCAAAAGAGTCAATCGTTAAATACTCAAGTTTTCTTAGAGAACGACCATGTTTCCTGGTAATTGTCGATGAAACATCAGTACAAGTGTGTGTGTTTTTGTTGCACATTTTCTTGAAAAACAAATCACTAAAAGATACAAAAACGTTAAAAATGATATGATTTTGTACTGAAATCGATATTGTATGGTGTTTTTCGGTGGGTTGGTTGGTGGGTTTGTGAATGAGTGAGTGAGTGCGTGAGTGCGTGAGTGAGTGAGTGAGTGAATGAGTGAGTGAGTGAGTGTGTGAGTGAGTGAGTGTGTGAGTGTGTGAGTGAGTGAGTGAGTGAGTGAGTGAGTGAGTGAGTGAGTGAGTGAGTGAGTGAGTGAGTGAGTGAGTGAGTGAGTGAGTGAGTGAGTGAGCGAGCGAGCGAGCGAGCGAGTTAGTGAGGGAGTGAGTAAGTGAGTGAGTGAGTGAGTGAGGGAGGGAGGGAGGGAGGGAGGGAGGGAGGGAGGGAGGGAGGGAGGGAGGGAGGGAGGGAGGGAGGGAGGGAGGGAGGGAGGGAGGGAGGGAGGGAGGGAGGGAGGGAGGGAGGGAGGGAGGGAGGGAGGGAGGGAGGGAGGGAGGGAGGGAGGGAGGGAGTATGTGAGTGAGTGAGTGAGTAAATGAGTGAGTGAGTGAATGAGTGAGTAAATGAGTGAGTAAATGAGTGTGTAAATGAGTGAGTAAATGAGTGAGTAAATGAGTGTCATTTTTAGCTGTACATCGTGTGTAAGGTGTCCTTCTTGATGAATAACCTCTTTATTGTAAAAGCAAACGACAAAACATTATCGCACACAACGTATTCCTTCTTCTACATACAAATCTTGTAAATATAGTACAGACAATACAACCATACGTTTCATATTATTCTGATAAGTCGATAATTGGTTTATATCTTCGAGTAGAAGTCAAATGTAACGGCTGAAGGCAGTTATTCGTGTAACAACACATCTCCTATACGGAGAGCGTACATCGTGCATTAACATACATTATCCAGAAACGACTGTTTCAAACCGTATATGTGCTTTCATAACAATTTTATAAGTAAATGTAGTAAGGGACACACGTGAGTGTTATCAAAGGGACATATCTTGTATAGCTGTTAAATGATATACAAGCATATATGTAAATTAGTAAGACTGATAAGTCTACGTTTTTAACTGAAATGAAACGCTTTGTCATGCCCACGTAAGTTTTTTCTTTATTTTTGGTTTTCCTAATTAGGTTTATACATTCCACATCTTAAAAATTATTATTATTGTTTCAAATTTGATTAAGTCACCTAGATCTTATAAACTTTTTGAGTGTTTTCTCATCTTTTATATTCCGCTCCTCATATTTGGAGCATATAACATATATCTTTAAAATGTATTCGAAAAATACTTTTCAAATTCTAAATTTACATTTTTCAATTCATGTTCCATGTCATTAAGCTATTATTTACATTTTTCTCCGAAACACCCCAATCTATGGTCTAAGAAAGATAAAGGTTTTTTTACCCTCCAATAACTTCCAAACGTGTTTATAATCAAAACAAAATGTTGCTGTATCTTTAATCTACAATATGTATGTACAGATACCTAACATGACGTAGCTTGCCTCACCATTAACCAGTTATATATTTCTTTGTATTGTTTTATATGCGAAATGATGGGCACTTTGCCTTTTTTTCCTGAATAAAGCATATCTATCTATCTATCTATTATAGTGTATTCTGTGGTTTAATGTCAAATCATTAGTGCTATCCAGTGGACCCTTTTCTTTGGCGGATAGAATTTACTCAGAACATGAAAAATATCATATAATATTAACGTTCTTAAGATTGACTTGTATCGCCTTGTATAATTAACGCCTCGCAATTCGAGCGTTTATCGGTGAATTATAAACAACACGAATAATAATGAATCGACTCGCAATAACATAGTAGTCTAGCTCAACAACATGGACATTGTCCTCCTGAACACAATTTGCATAAAATATACGCATGGATTGTTTCATATTTTTGCAAGCGAGTTTGTGCGTGCATGTTTCATTCGATTTTCATCAGACCGTAAATTAGTGGTACAATACAAAAGATTGATATCGCTTCAAATAATGAAATTAGTGTACTCTTCGCAATTGTATGTTAATATATTCACGCATAAAGGTCAATGGAAGGGCAATTTGGGAACCTATATCCCATATGAAGCGACCGTACCTTCGTGCAAATGGCGATATGACTTTATGATTTTCCAAATATGCAACACCCCTTATTGTCCGATCATTTGCATGAAAAAACTAAATGGTGCAGGAAACGGTAGGTCATGTGTATGAAAGTGTCAATATCACATTAAGTATTCACACGGACGAAATTTTAAACATTTATCAATATTCACTCTAGAGATAGTGAAACATCAGTTGCACGAGCAAAGCAAAAATTTTATCATCCCTACAAAGTTCTGATTTATTGCAAGCTACTATAACCCAACTGAACAGACGATAATTTACTATTATGAATAACAAATAATTTTTATTTTTCATTGTTGTATTTTGGGTTTTAGGTAACATCTAATTAACTCTATGTTATGTTTTATCGGTAGTGGCGGATGAAATTTATGCACGTCTCCTGAAATTGCAAAAACAAACCGCAATGTACTAAATAGATGGGTTTGTTGGACATGTCTTGCCAGTATGTCAATTACGTATAGTGTAGCCATCAGGGTGTGGGGTGTGCCTGGCGGACACCGAAATGACAAAAGCCTCTGTAAAAGAAAAGTTTCAGGTACAGGGCGTTTACAAAACTATGATTTCATATGTTAGTGTATGAAGAAGTCAATATAAACGGACTCCCATAGCTGTTGATATGACGGTCAAGGGAGCAGAGCCTTTGGGTTATAAAGCTGAGAGTTAAATTATTGCAACGAGTGTATAAGGCTTTCACATAGTGAATGAGGCTAACACAAAATGACGAAGCTATGTTGTAGATGTTGTTCGTTAAATAACAACGGACTAAATAACTAAAAACTAATCCTTTTTAATATAGTAAATGCAACATTTAATAGTACTTGAGATGGGGCATCGCTGCCTTAGTCCGCTTCATCCAATCTCTATGCGGATTCGTACTACTTCACGAATGTGTATACACTAGCATTTAGTCCGTGAATTCATAAATTTATTTATAAACCAGCCCAATTTCTTGCATTAAAAAAAAAATCTAAGTAAATTTTGATGACATTGATGGTATAATAATAATGTCAACATGAGAAATAGTGTTCGTATAGATGTTCGTTCTACCTTTGATTTAATGGATGCAAGCAAATGTACGTGAGAGAAAAAGCTTGTGTTAAATCATCGAATCCCTTAGATTGCATGAACACAGTTACGCCCAAATTTTAGGTTGACGCGTCTGAGGCACATGTTGCCGTTAAATGAACATAGTTCTAAAGTAATACCAATCATTCAGCATTCAGCTTGGCCATAGACGAATGTCTGCCCGTCATAAAAAACAACAATCTCTTGCACGAAGGTTACATTAGATTTGTTTTTATAGCGTATGTGAGAGCAAGGAACGACAACGCTCTATGTAGTTTTGAAAAAAATATGCTTTGATGATTTGTACTAACCAGACTATTTATTATCTGTTCAGTCTTTGCAGAATATAGATAATGTCCATACTAGCGAATGGAAGTATTGTATAAGAATTGTGTATATTAAAGGGGCCTTTTCACAGATTTTTGCATGGATTGAAGTTTGTCATTAAATTCTTTATATTGATAATTGTAAACATTCGAAATTAAAAGCTCCAGTGAAAAATCCATAATAAAATTAAAACAAGAAAAAAGTAACCCTCAACCGGATTCGAAACACTGATCCCTGGAGTACTGGAGTAAAAGTATAAACCATTTAGACCACTCGGCCATTCATATGATCGTCAAAAACTCTTCAATTTATGTAAAATATTTGAACTGATTATTGAAATTTTCATTTAAGACGGCGACATTGTTTATTTATTTATTTATTTTTGGGGAAAAATATGACTATTGAGGTAGAACTAAAGTGTTGGGGTTGTTTTTTATTCAAAATATAGTGAAGTGGTCAATAGTTAAAAAAAACATGAGAACCAAAAGAGGAGTACATTACAGAAGCTTGGCAAAATTGTATTACTACGAACTTTTTTAAAATCTCAAATATGTGTCTAAAATAGTAAAATTTGTATTGGTTTTATTTGTGTTAAAGAATTGATTAAAACATGATTTCTAGACATTTATGTAATGTAATGCATGTTATTTGCAATGCTTTATTTCGTTCAAAATACATAAGAGATGTAAAGCTCACAATTAAGAACAAAAACTTTGTCAGTTGTAACTATCATAACGAATTATAGTTTTGACATAGGTAGACATTTAGCAGTTCTAATGCATGTGAATACGTGTATCTATCTATCTATCTTTCTATCTATCCATCCATCCATCCATCCCTCCCTCACTCCCTTCCTCCCTCCCTCCCTCCCTCCATTAACCATCCATCCATCCTTCCATCCATCTCTCTCTCTCTCTTCCACATCACAATAGCAGTAGTATGGATCTGTCTGTAGGAGAGAGGATGCATGTGACGAGTGAATCTGGTGGGTCGCTCGATATATGAACAATTTTGAAAAACATTGTTCATGTAGTGTTATTTCGTTTATCTTGTAGGGTCTGCCAAACAAGTTCCTTGTTGCATTGAGGATGACACTGTCATATGGGGAATAGTTATGTTTGACCCAGCGGAATGCTCGGCGCTGTACATTTTCAATTTTGTATATTTTGTAATGTATGAGGGCTCCATACGGAAGAAGCATATTCAACCTGTGGTCTAACCATGGTCTTGTATGCGAGCTGGCGAATGTTGAAATGTCCACGCCTAAGTATTTTGCCTTGTCAACAGTTTCTAATATTTGACCATGGAGCCTGTAATTAAAAGAGAATTTTGATTTATTTCTGGTTATGTTTAAAACTTGACATTTACTTGGGTTGAACTCCATGTCCCAAAAATGTTTCCATTTCATTAGTTTATCTAGATCTTCTTGTAGAGTGTGGCAGTCATGCATATTGTTGATTGTTAGGTATACGGAAGTGTCATCTGCAAATAAGCGAACTTGAGAGGTAATAGACTTAGGTAAGTCGTTTATATAGAGAAGAAAAAGTAACGGACCAAGCACAGACCCTTGTGGTACCCGGATGTCACTGGTACCTCTGATGATAGTTCTCCATCTAGAGCAATCCGTTGAGTGCGACCTATAAGCAATGATTTGATTCATGAGAAAGTATCTTTATTCACACCATGTTCATGTAATTTGAAAAGCAGTTTAAGATGGTTAACTTTGTCGAACGCTTTGCTGAAATCAAGCAATATAAGATCAGTTTGTTTTCCAGGATGTCATAGTTCGTGCCAGGTCATCAATGAGTTGTAGAAGTTGTGTTTCGCAGGAACGCTTTTCTCTGAAACCATGCTGTAAGTCATAAAGTATGTTATATTTTTTAAAATGAGCTGAAATATTAGAAGCAACAATATGTTCTAAGGATTTACATAAAATACAGGTGAGAGAGATAGGTCTGTAATTTGCTGGGTCTTCTTTGCTCCCTTTCATGAACAGCGGTATTACATTTGCAGATGTCCATACTTTCGGGAGAATTCAGGTGTCCAAGGATTTCTGAAAAAGGATTGAACTTAATTCTTTTAGAAAAAGAGGTTTGATGTTGTCTGGACCTGCTGCCTTGTCTGGTTTAAGATTGGATAGCAACTTCTGCACCCCATTGACACTGACTGTGATCTTTTGCATTGCTGGAAATTTTCTGAAAGATGATGATGAAATTTCATTAAGATTTCTGAAAAAGGAGAGGCATGATTGAGAAAGGGTAATGGGGGGACATAGGTGTGAAAACGGATTGGAACTGTTGGTTCAACACATTGGCCTTTTCTTGATTCACTGAACTTGATTGTCCTGAAACATTGTCAAAAAGAGTAGAAATACCTTGAGCGTCTTGTTTGGAGTTTTTTAAGAGACTATACATTTCCTTCGGATTTAAGTTGGATGTGTTTTCTTGGACGTCAGGGTCTTCAATGCCTAAAATAGACTCGATATATTTATTATAAGCAATTTTGGTATTTCGTTTGATAAGGCTTTTAATATATAGGAACATATTTCTGGTCTTATGAGCTCCATTGTTTTTGAGTCTGAAATAAATTTTATCTCTTTTTCTCATTAGTCGTTGTTTGGTTGAGTAATCCATGGTAATGATCTTCTTGTAACTATAGTTTTTAACGGAATAAATTGTTGAATACCAGTTGATATCTCATCTGAAAAAATTGACCAAAGTTCTTCTACGGAGGTACTTTCACCTTTTTCAAGCACTCTGTCGCTCACTCCTTTCATGTGGGTTTTGAAGGAAACCCTGTCTGCCTTTCTATACAGCGGTACAACCCTGGGTTTCTGTTTTGTTAATTTTGGTTTTGGATCTGAAATAAAAGATACAATATCATGGTATGAAATGCCTGGGAGAGTCTTGACAGAGTTAACAAGAGTATGATTAGAGGTCAAGAAAAGGTCCAAGATGTTGTTTCCTCTTGTGTTTTCAGTCACCATTTGAGTAAGGTTAAAATCTGCAAGCAAATCAATAAAATCATCATAAAGTTTACATTACTACATCCAGGTTAAATTGTGCGTCTGTGTTCTGTATCCAAGGAGAACTTGGGGTAATTAAAATCTCCGAGTATCAAACAATTTCCTTTCAGGTTGGCGGTTTGCTCTAGGGATTTCCTAAATTCTTCTGAACTTTGCACATCAGCTTCTTTTGGTCGATAGTATGCTGCAATATATAAAGGTTTACAGGAGGTAAAATGAATTTTAATCCAGAGTATTTCACAGTTGGTTTTTAGCTGTTTCTGTTTAGTTGCCAAAATTGTGTCTTTCACCAAAATAAAAACTCCTGCTTCGGTCTTCTCTGAAGGGGGTGTAACCTAAAGATTTTGGGGAAATTTCACAGTCTTTATGATCTTCGGTCAGCCAGGATTCCGTACCTACAACAATATCCGGTTTATGACTATCTAATAATGCATAGAATTCAGCTTTTTTATTTGCTATGGATTGAAAATTTACACATATAACTTTTAATTCTGGGTACTGTTTAAAGGGTGTTTTCGGAGACCCAGGCTTGGTGGCTGTCTGCGTTTTAGTCCATCTGGTCTGTGTATCATCATTTTGTGGTTCAAACCTGTTATGGGAAGAGAGAGACGACAACGAGTGCGATGAGCTACTCGAAAAATTTTGACAATCACATATCGAACATACCCACGAAAAACACTTATCGAATGCTACTAGGTCATTGTATGTATTGGTATCAACATTCTGACAATTTATATGGTACCAGTGAGAACAAGTGTCACACTCTATGGCTAAATCATTATCAAAAACTTCAGTATCACATGAACCACATGGGTATTCGGGGCGAGATTTGTCTCTATGTCATTTGATAATGAGAGAAGCAAAATACATAAGTACAGCAATGATGAATTACGAGCATATTTCTGTGGAATATGCCAATTGTTAAATTTCAGTAAACAACCATAAATGTGAACATTTCTAGGCAGGATACTATTTGGACGAACAGTGGGCCTTGGGTGGTTGGGGGGGGGGCTGCTGTTTGGAGTGGAAATAAACAAGGATAAGATCAGGCACGCTGTAAAAAAATGAATAAAAAATACCTGTATGCATAATTCAAAACAAGTCTGTAATGGCGGCTACCAAAGGCCACGGTCACTTGGAAAAAAATCTTTAATGCACACAAAAATGTTATAACTACCAGAAACGGAGGCAAGCAGCCAATGAATCAGTTAAACAACCTCTAATTTCACAAAAACTACCTATTTAACCTGAAAAAACAAACCCTTTAAGTCTAAGATAAGTGTTTTTTAATAAATTGTGACGAGAGTCGAAAAAGTTTGTTAGTCGGCACGACGCATCCACAATCAAGTGTATGTTAGGTTATTGCAAATAAAATAAAGGCAAGACCGGTTGCTCAATATTTTATTTGGAAGTGACCTTAACTTTTTACTATACACTGTTCACACAGTTTGTGTGTTTTATTGTCAAAATTATCTATGATTAGGGAAAAACACTGCCTTACGTGTTCTACTCTTGAAAGTATTGAAGACGGGTACCATACTGTAAGGAAAGTTTCCTTACTTGACATTTGTATCACTCCCGGAAACAGGTGACATTGTGAAAATGTAAACATTATAAACATTCATAACACATCGACAGAAAATACATGGATAGCCTACGCAGGAAGCCAGCTGAATCCACCAGAAATCTCCATTGTTTATCCTTTATTTAGCAAATATTTCTATTTGTTAGTCTGTCACTGTCTTTTGTCAAACACTAAACTCCGCGTTCGTTTGATTTATCAATTTCATGTCGCGTAGGTTATACTGCACACTTAAACTTTAAATAGTTGCATAGTTAATGTTGTGAATGTAATTATAGTCATCCCCTTTATGATCCATAACTTTAAATGTTTACTTTTTAATCAGTAAAAGATATTATTAGTCAGCGTCTTTGAAAGTGACCGCCGTGTAAAGTTCAGGCGCGAACAATTTTTCGTCTGTAAGATAGGTCTCGGCGTCTGATCAATATTAACATTATTGTTTTAATAATTTAACAGTAATCCTTTAGAGTATTTGGATGTTTCGGCGAGATACAGCCTAGTCATTTGTTGCATTATATAACTGTTAATATTTATATGAACAGATGTTATTGTTCATGGGGCGGAGTTTCTACTGTCTCACCTATTCATACGCCTTATCATTTGTTAAGTTCGGCGATTATTTGTTTCACATATCTATGTTCAGCTGATTATTTGTAAATACTGCTTTTCGTTAAAGCTGTTCATTTGACCAAAGAGCTGTTTATGATGTATTGAGTTTAGATTGTTTTATTAATTCAGGAATGGACCTGAGCACACTTTGTTGTTAAAAGCCGAGGATTTCATTGGTTCATTTTGTCACGTGGTAACTGAGTCGGAATCTATAAAAACGGACTCAGAATTCAGTCTCAGCATCTTCTTTCTGGAGTTCACACCTCCTTAAGATAACCAACAACTACGGTTTATTCATTACATACACTTATTATACAAAACAATTAACAGAATGGGAAATAGAATGTTCAGACAAATGAGCCCTTACAGAAATAAAAAGGTAGCGACTGACTAGCCGCTAGGTAGCGGCTACTTAGCCGCTACCTAAAAAGGTAGCCGAAACGGGTATCCTGGAGGTAGCGAAAGTCAGCCAGTAGCGGCTAGGTTGCGGCTGAGCTGCCAAAACCTATAGCCGCTAGCGGCTACCATAGCCGCTAGCGGCTACTTTAGCCAAAAGGTAGCTAGAAACAGAACACTGCGAAATATTTCCATTAATTTGACAAGTTGTCAGCCGCTTGCGGCAACTGTAGCCAAAAAAGTAGCCAAAAACTAAACTTTGGTACAGTATTCTATATTAAATGAACAAATTGTCAGCCGCTTACGGAAACTGTAGCCAAAAGAAGCCGAAAATCAAACCTGTGTAAAATCACTTATATGAACAAAGTGTCAGACACTGGTGGCAACTGTAGTTAAAAAGAAGCAGCACAGTGCGATTTATATCTGCCATCCAAATGTGACCTTGACCTGGAGGATATGGGTCTGGGTGTTTCGCATGGCATGTTCTCTCATTATGGTGGAATTTGTTCCAAAAAAATTCAAAATCCCATGATGAATGAAAGAGTTGTGGACCGAACAAAACAAGAGCTGTCAGAGGACGGCGCGCTCGACTATTCGAGTGCTTGATAGTATAACGTAAGCAATCATGGGGAAATTGTTCATATTCAATAAGGTCAATGTAATATAGGCATATTCTAAGTGTGAGTGGATCATAATTGGAACATATTGATCGCTTATGTTTTAAAGAAGTTGTAAAGTATTAAAGGGGCCATAATTCTGTCAAAATGCCAGTCAGAGTTACATAATTTTGACTGCATAGTACCCTTATGATAGTTAGTAAGTGTTGCAAGTATGAAAGCAATAGCTTTGATACTTTAGGAATAAAGTAGACCTAAACACAAAACTTAACCAAATTTTCAATTTATTAAGTATTAAAAGGCAACATAATTCTTACAAAACTGCTTGTTACAGTTGTCTGCTCTTGTTTATAGATTGGGTCATGTTGGTAAAGAAGTATGCAAAATATATAAGCAATATGACAAGGTTGATAGAAAATATTCGAGGTGGTACGCAAACTTTAACATAGATCAACCAATAATATGCATATTGTAAGTGGAAAAAGGGCTATAATTCTTTCAAATGCTTGTTACAGTTGTCGGCTCTTGTTTATAGATTGGGGTCATATTGGTAAAGAAGTATGCAAAATATAAAGCAATATGTCAAGGGACATTGAAAAGATTTGAGGTGTTACGCAAACTTAAACATAGATTTATCAATAATATGCATATTCTAAGTGAAAAAAGGGCCATAATACTTACAAAATGCTTGTTACAGTTGTCTGCTCTTGTTTATAGATTGGGGTCATGTTGGTAAAGAAGTATGCAAAATATAACAGCAATATGACAAGGTACATAGAAAATATTTAAGGTGGTACGCAAATTTTAACATAGATCTACCAATAATATGCATATTGTTAGTGGAAAAAGGGCCTTAATTCTTACAAAATGCTTGTTACAGTTGTCTGCTCTTGTGTTTAGATTGGGGTCATATTGGTAAAGTAAGTATGCGAAATATAAAGTAATGTTTAGGGACATTGAGTTGTAACCATTTCTCTTGTTCTTTATTTTACTTTTGTAGTGTCACATGACTTGATCAGGTGGTCGTTTACAATAAAAGCTTGAATGTTTAAAGACGTTTTCAGTCTTTGTTTAGTCGTTATTTCACGACATTGGTTTGAAATAAGATGCGTTGATTATAAGGTATACATTGTAGTTCTTTGACTATTGATGTTTGTAGTGAACTGCATTCACATTGTTATGGATTTCTGGAATGATTTCACGCGTTTCTAATTTAGATAACATGTTTTCGCGACTGCAGAAATAGCGGCTCAATGGTTCTTACTTCTTATCTTTATTTTTAAACCAGTTTAACTAAATGGCACTAACTAATGTTTGCGTGTATTTAATTTACAGCAGCCGCACATGTAGATGTGTAAGTGAGAGGTGTTCGATTCCCTAAATCGGTAATGTATTATGAATTGTTAGTTCTGGCTACCATAACTTTAAATGTCGCTTTTTATGATTTTTTACTGGCGCGACTTTATAGTTATGGACCAATCCCATTAGGAAAGTCAACCAGAAGTTCCCGAAAAGTTGAAAGTTAAGAAAGACCGTTCCAAAACAGCTTTTAAATGCAGTTATTGGCCCAAATCAACCACTTAATCGGAAAGATTGACATTTTCACATGTAACTGATATATTCTTTCACACAGTTCCTCTTAAACATTTTAAATTTATCAATTCTGCTCTTACATATCGAGAAAAACAGCGATGTGTCAGACTTTCTTGAAATCCGAATCTCCCGAGATTTCACGGTCAAATGACATTATTTCTATTTTTAGAAACGTACCATGTGCTCAAGTGTTTTCAAATTCAGAATGACATTTCCCGGTATTTTAGATTATTTTGGCTTGTTTTGTAAATAAATTGTAGTGTAAATACAAACTCGAAGTAAATATTATTTGTAACTACCTGATTCACACTGAAATCAGTCTTATAATCCACCAGACGTATGTTTATCACAAATAATAGATTTCAGAAAACGAAAGTTATGTTTACAATTTTAGCAAAAAATGTAAAGGTCGATTCGAAAGTATCCAAATGAAAACTCTTCACGTGACAAAGCAACAATGGTGTCAAAATTGTGAATTTCAGACTGATGAGAGTTATTTTCATCTATTGTAAGATGCATTCTGAACATTTGAACCTTAAAATATTCCCCGATGCAGTAATTTACATTCATTCACCAATATATGTAGAAATGTATCCAAGAAAATGAGCTTTCTTTGTTTTATAGCGTGACATCAATATGTAACGACTCTGGTTGACTTTCGATACGGGGAGGGCTTCAGCGTACAGGTATGTCAATACTATATTAACTGTACGCTGAAGTTTCTTTAGCTAATGTATTGTATGTGAACAATGTTCATGAAATGCCATTGTGTATGTCTTACCTTGTTTGATATGTTTGTATTACTTTTTAATGCTTTGTTAGGTAAATTATAAACGTTCTCCACTAGAATGTCAATTGAAACTATTGTGCATTTAGTATTGTAAATGTGTTTAATATGTATTCTCTTATTTCAGAGTTTATGTGATTTATATTATGTATTAGTATATTAATTTTTTTTATTTCAGATACCTATAAAGGCTATCCATCACACAGATTGTTTTGGAGTTGATCATACTGATGTAACTCAACATTAAAGTACCCCCGTTAAAACCTGAACTGTCGTCGTTGTTTGGAAAACACGTAGAGTTACAAATTGCGCCATACGGGTTCGTTGACAAGTCGAGTCTGCAGAGAGTCGGTGTAAAGGATCGTGTTCGTGAAACAGCTGTTGAAATTGTTATAGTGCTAGCAAACATTAGACCAGGATTCAACCACTTCAGACGTTTCATTCACGATCGCAGTTTTAATTTTTTCTGATTTGGACACATCAGAAATACATACTTTTAAGTGCTTTTAAATCAGTTTTAAACCATTCTAGTGGCAGAATAATCAATTGTGTATTGATCATGAAACTTCATAGCTACATTGATCATGACTGGCAGATGACCTCTATTGATTTTCAGGTCACTAGGTCAAAGGCCAAGGTCACAGTGACTCGAAATAGTAAAATGGTTTCCGTGTGATAACTCAAGAGTGCTTACGCCTAGGATAATGAAACTTCATAGCTACATTGATCATGACTGGCAAATGACCCTTATTGATTTCCAGGTCACAAGGTCAAAGGTCAAGGTCACAGTGACTCTTAACAGTAAAATGGTTTCCAGGATGATATCTCAAGAATGCTAACGCCTAGGATCATGAAACTTCATAGGAACATTGATCATGACTGGAAGATGATCCCTATTGATTTTTAGGTCACTAGGTCAAAGGTCAAAGCCACAGTGACTCGAAACAGTAAAATGGTTTCCTGATGATAACTCAAGAATAATTAGGCCTAGGATCATGAAACTTCATAGGTACATTGATCATGACTGGCCAGTGACCCCTATTGATTTTCAGGTCACTAGGTAAAAGGTCAATGTCACAGTAACTAAAACGTATTCACACAATGGCTGCCACTACAACTGATAGCCCATTTGGGGCATGCATGTTTTACAAACATCCCTTGTTTTGATGTTTGAATTTAAGCATTTGCTGGAACACTTTTTTCTATTGATGAGGCTGTGTTATAACATTTTTGCCTTAAATTTGGAATTAAAAATGTGTTTAATTTGAAAAATCTGTTTACAATTTTGAAATACCCCAGTTGCTATTATTGTTACCATGCACTCTAGGTAGTTCTATTTATAGACAAAAAATGTAGCCGCTACTAGGTAAGCAGGAAGGTAGCAAGAAAAGGTAGCCGCTACGTAGCCGCTACTAGGTAGCCAGAAAAGGTAGCCGCTACGTAGCCAGAACAGGTAGCCGAAAGGAAGCCAGAAAAGATAGCCGCTACATTGCCGCTACTAAGAAGCCGGAAAACTAATTTGCATACGAAAAACTACCTAGCAGCTACTCAACCGCTACAGGTTGCGGCTGAGTAGCCGCTAGGTTGCAGCTAGGTAGCCGATATAGGTAGCCAGAGGCCTTAGATTTCTGTAAGGGAGAGCTCCTCCGTTTACTTTTTAATATTAACGCTTCAGTACAGTAAATGTAATTATTATGTAATAACTACAGTTAAGAAGATCCCGGTGCATAGGCTCGGTCCTTCCTCGTCCATTGTGTCCACTTATATTCAGGGACGCCCGCTTGGCATATTATATTATCTATATGCAAATTATATATATATATATAGATATAACGAACACAGTATTAAATTGTTGAATTTTTTATTTGGCTTCGTTGTTGATGAACCCGAGGGATTGAAACTCCGGATCGGGGTCAACTATAATCAAAGGGATGGCTATTACCAACGGTATACTACCTACGCGAGGTATCCTGACAGAGAACGTGAGGCGGTATACTCGTTACACTGGTGTCAGAAGTGGGATGTCCTTTCAGCGACATCCAGCGATTGGACCTACAGCCAAAGACGGAGAGAAGACCTATGCACCGGTAAAACAAGTCTACATAGAAGGACCCATGAAGACGACTTGCTGCATATATGTTATGTTTTCTTTATTTCAGGAAATTCAGAATGATGTCTGATGATTCAGAAATTATTATTAACGATAAACATGGCGATGATAGGGACATACCCGGAGACGTGGTAGGGACACATTCACAGCCAAATTTGGGAAGATAACCGGGGAATCGTTTTATTGTAGGTAACGGCGGCGAATCTGATAGACAAGCGACAATGCCTGAGGCAAACGATAACAATACGGATGAGCGAGGATGAGTGACGAGCAGGGAACAACAAACAATTCTCAGATCTAGACAACCAACCCAAAGAATAAGAATAAATTATCCGAGGGTGGAGAAAGACAGCGATAGTGATTATGAAGACGCATTGCAAGAGGACCACCATAACAGGGGAGATGGAAGATACCCATTTTCCAGCCCAGTACCAAACTTTGGTCGCCAGAAGGGGACACCATCGGTAAAACCGGACAAATTCGACGGTCAATAGGACTGGGAACAATACTATCTCATTTTTTAAATTGTGCTGCACTAGGAAACTGGCCAGAGAAGACACAGCTACTTGTACTGTCATCGTGCCTTAAAGGGTCGGCAAGGACCTTCTACATTGGTCTACCACAAGAAGACAAACAATCGTATCGAATTCTTGTAAGAAGACTTGATGAACGATTTGGTAGCTCAAAACAACAACCACGATATTTAGCCAAATTTGAAAGTCGGAAAAGACAGGCAGGCGAGACAATAGCTTCCTTTGGAGTTGACCTGAGACTCATTGCTCAACGTGCATACCCAAAAATAGGTACAGCTGGTCAATAGAGTGTAGCTTTAAACCAGTTTTACAAATCGCTTTCCCCGGAAATGAAATGCAGGTGCATGGACAGACGATGCCCAAGCCATTTTGAAGTCATTGAAGCAGTTGAACAATACGAATCAATCATGGAGGGCGCAGATAGGAAACGTCAAACCAACATTAGGGTTATCACCAAATCGGATAGTATAAGTGTTTCAAATGGAAAAGTAAACAGCATTCAAGAAAATATGCAGAAAATCTTGACGAGGCTCGACACACTGGAACGACAGTCAAACAGTAGTTACCGCTTTGAAAGTAGCTCAAAGTACAGGAAGATTCGTGACCCGCAGACATACAGCGGCTGCCACCACTGTAAGTCAAAACATCACTACATTCGGGATTGCCCCCAATTCAAACAAGTTAAACAGATTTCTGAAAACTTCAAACCGCTGGCTTGAGTGGCCTAGGGACAGTGGTACATTCAGGGCCAAATCAAATTCTAGATCTAAATCATATTGTAGACGAACGAAATGGTACTTTTCATAATCAAGAGATCATGGACCAGTGGGATAAAATCATGTATACGAAATGTAAAATACTAAATGAGACCTTCACGTTCCTTGCAGACAACGGTTCAACAGCATCGCTGATGTCGAAGCGAGCATATGATCAGATTGACCACCTACGGAAGCCAAAATTAATTGAGACCCAAAACAAACTGACAGGTGCAGATGGTTATCAATCAAGCTGTATGGCAAAATGAACGTCCCTATAATTTTTGGGAAAGACCAAATATACCAACAAATACTGGTGTGTGACATTGTATCAGATGGCATACTTGGACCAGACTTACTGTTGAGTCACGCAACTGCTATAGATTACAAGAACTCATTGATCAATACTAAATCATTCCAAATAAAGTGTTGGATAGGAGGGGAGGCAAATGCATCTTGTCGCGTTCTGACGACTGAGAGGAAACACATTCCTGGTTCTTCAAAAGCTAGCGTAAATGTTAAAATAGAAAAATCCAAATAGCTTATCATGTCTGGCCCTTGTAACTAAGAACACTGACCTGAGTGAACCGAACTTATTAGTGATAGAAGGTATCATTACAACCACCAGTGACATATTTACTATCCACATGGCCAATACTGGAGAAGAGCCCGTATCCATATTTGAAAATGTTGCAGTCGCCAGATGTGAGTCTTATTACGAAACAGACGCTTATGACGAAACAGAAGTATCAATCAGTAACACCTTCAGCTGTAATCGAATTGATGAAAGGGAGTTTAGAGGATTACCAGACCATCTACAAGACTTGATCGAAGCAGTACCGATTTAGAAAAGCATCAAATAGACCAATTAACAGATGTACTTCTTAAGTATGAAAGCGTGTTTGCAAATTCAACTGACGACCTTGGACACACTGACCTAGTCCAACACCGAATCAATACAGGAACGGCTGCACCCACTCGCCAGGCACCGCGGAAACAACCACTAATCAAGCGAACAGAAGAAAAGGACGAGATAGAACACATGTTGGCCAAAGGTGTAATTGAACCATCAGAAAGTAGTTGGGCATCGATGTTGTCCTGATAAGCAAGAAGGATGGTTCAACACGATTTTGTGTGGATTATCGACGGTTGAACGATTGCACAATAAAAGATGCATATACCATTCCACGTGTCGATGAATGTGTAGATGCTCTGGCTAACTCTAAATGGTACTCTTGTTTGGATCTTAATTCAGGATTTTGGCAAGTTGCGCTTGACCCGGCTGACAAGGAGAAAACTGCTTTCGCGACAGGCTCAGGACTTTATCACTTTAAGGTCATGCCCTTCGGCCTTGTAAATGCCCCGTCTACCTTCGAACGTCTTATGGAAAACGTTATGAGAGGGCTTCAGTGGGAAGAATGCCTCGTTTACATTGACGACATTATTATGCCGGCCATGTCATTTGAACAAGGGATTGAAAGACTTGAGCATGTGCTGGAGCGACTAAAAGCTGCAAAGCTAAAACTGAAAGCATCGAAGTGCGTTCTCTTTAAAAAGCAATTTTCGTTTCTTGGACATATTGTTTCCGAAGAGGGTGTTTGGACAGATCCTGCGAAAACTTTGTTCCTAATACAAACGATTTCTCCAAGATTTTGCACATATAGCAAGGCCACTGCACAAGTTATGCGAAAAGAAAGCAAAATTCCTTTGGGATAGCGATTGTCAAACAGCATTTACGGTATTGCAATAGAAGCTCGTTTCAAGTCCAATACTGAGTTACCCACAACTAGGGAAGCAGTTCATACCAGACACGGACGCAAGTGAATTTGCCATGGGTGCTGTACTTTCCCAAATGGATGACGAAGGCAAAGAGCGTGTCATTGCATACATGAGCAAGACACTCAATTTGCATGAGAGGGCATATTGTGTTACGCGGAAAGGGCTGCTTGCTGTTGTCGTTGCCTTAAAGAAGTTTCATACATACCTATACGGTCAACGTGTACTTCTCCTTACTGATAATTCTGCAGTCAGCTGGATGAAAAACTTAAAATTGCCAACCGGACAAATGGCTAGATGACTGCAGGAACTATGTTCTACGAGATTGTGCACCGAAAGGGAAAGAGCCACTCCAATGCCGAGGCATTGTCCAGAAAGCCGTGTAAAGTATGTGTCCGTTATTCAGCGAGTCCCGAAGAGATCGGTGAAATAAGCGGCCTGGAACAGTGTTACTTGGAACATTCGAGTCAGTCAGTAAGGGTGGTGACAGTTAAATCCAAATCAGTGGACCAATGCCGTGTTTGCTTCAAAACTTGGAGTCAGCGACGGTCCAAGCGAAACAACTCAATGATGACAACATTGGCCCCATCATACGTGCTTAACAAAACTCAAACACAAGACCCGAATGGAAAGATATCCTGGGTGGATCGCCGAAATTTAAAACTTTGTGAAGTCAATGGGAAAGTCTTGAACTTCAAGGAGAACTTCTCTGCAGAAAATTTACAAACGACGCCGATGTCAAGATTCAACTTGTTGTACCAATGTCACTCTGGAAAGATCTTCTGTGTCTTTGCCATGACATACCAACATCTGCTCATGTTGGGTTCAAAAGCACTCTTGCAAAAGTACAAGAACACTTTTACTGGCCTGGGATGCGGCTTGATGTTGAGCAATACTGTCAAACCTGTGATGTTTGTGCTTCCAGAAAGCCAAGTCGGACCTCAAATAGGGCACCATTGGGAAATCAAACCACGGGCGGGCCAATGGAACGTGTGTCAATGGATATACTTGGTCTATTGCCAACGACTGAAAATGGCAATCGGCATGTTCTAGTGCTGGTTGATGAGTTCACAAAATGGACCGAAGCTTTTCCATTGCAAAGCCAAGAAGCGGAAGAGGTAGCAAATGTTTTTCTTCACCAATTCATTTGCAGGTTCGGCACCCCGTTGGAAATACATACTGATCAAGGTAGAAATTTTGAGTCCAAGTTGTTTAAGGACAAGTGTGAATTATTAAAAATCAACAAAACTAGAACCACTAGTTTCAGACCCCAGGCGAATGGTACCGTCGAGAGAGCAAATCGGACGATGACGAAGATGCTTTCAGAATACTGCAGTAAAAACCAAACTAGTTGGGACAGTTTAGTCCCACAAGTAATGATGGCATATTGGGCGACGCCACATTCTACGACTTCGCTATCAACAAATGTAATGGTGTTCGGGAGAAATGTTGTTCTGCCATGTGAACTGGCAACTGGAGTAGCTGAGAAGAGTGCTCAAACCATAGAGGAATATTCGCTCCAACAGCGTATGTACATTGAAAAAGCGCATGACATAGCTCGCGAACACTTGAAAAAACATTCAACATACCGAAAGAAGTATTATGACCGAAAGGCTAAATTCAGGGACCTACCAGAGAAATCAGCAGTGTGGATGCACGACCCGACAAGAAGAGTTGGCGTTTGTAGCAAATTAAATAGTAGATGGATTGGGCCATTTATGATTGAGAAGCGCATTGATGACATGGTTTATCTGGTTCGCACTTCTCCAAACAAACCACCAAAAGCTGTGCACATTGATCGGCTTTTGCCATATCGTGGCTCCAAGAAACCAAAGTGGATGGTTTAATACATATGTATATGCATCACTGCTTGTAGAATAAAAACACTTGAATTGCGTTACAGATTTTGTTATTTTATATTTTTGTTTCCGAAGCCGGGTGTTCTTAAATCGGTAGGCCTACCGTGAGGGTGAGGAAGACCCTTCGAAGAAGGGTGAGAGGACCTTACTGCGTTTGGTGTGTGATCCAAACAATTTCATTTCCTCGCGACTATTGCATTTCAGGGCCAATAGCTGTGTGGACGAAGGTGTTCATTCGTAAATTGTGTACGTTGAGCACATGGTGATATTACAGTGAAGTGTAATATAGATGAGGGCACTCGTTAACGGCGTTATTTATTATCCTTGGTTTGCAAACGCAGATTCAATCCTTCAACGGTAGCAACATGTCCTGGTCTGTACTTGAAACCGAGCCTATCACCATGGTCTTTTAAAATTTATCACAGCTATTTATCGTATAATTTTAGCAATTCCTTGGGAGGACCAATTTATTGTGTATTCCAGATGACGTTCGGTGGTTTGCCAGATGCGAAAGGATTTTTACAACTCGTGATCAGCTGAGGAACCACGTCAGCAACCACGGGTACCTACGGGTGGTCTGTCCGTGGTGCAGCGAAGATGAGAAATCCAAGAGACGGATGGTTTACCTCAAGAGACATGTAAGTGAGTGTCACGTCAGGGTGATCGCGGACGATGAGAAACATCACTTCTTACGCGAGAGATGTGGCTTCTTCTTAGCAATAAATCCTGAGGACTACAAGCGTGCCATTGGGATACCGGAGGAGGGCCCTGCCTCAGATTACCTGAAGGATGCCGTCAGGGGTTGGTGTTCCAAGAACCCAAAGGGGCGTTCCATCACGGAGTGGGAGAAGGGTTGGCGGTCCGTCGAACCATATTCCCCGACGAAACCGCAAGTCAACACTACCGTAATTGTGACCATGGCCCAATCAGGAGTTCATGCGGTTCTGTGGGAAGGTGACAAGGACTACAGAAGAGTGACCGTATCACCAGCCGTTATCGGGCACCCAAAGAAACGAGAAGCCCTATTTCGGCGGATGGCAGTCGCCCAAACACAAAGCGATCTTCCGCCTTGTCTGGACAGCTGGACATCTTGCGAGGACGTGCCATCTGACCGTCTGGCAAGATGTCTAGGTGTTGATATCGGGGATATTGTACTCATCGAAGACCCCCTGACTTTAAATGCACGTTCGCCCACTCTATGTCCGATTTCCCCACTACCTGAATCACCAAAGATCTCTTTACACTTTCCCCAGAAGTCGCCACCCAGAAAAGTCCAGAAACGTGATCCTGACATATCCCTCAGTGCCGTTGCCGCCCCGTCTCATAGTGGGAAGTTGACCTTCGAGCAATTGTTCAATGACTTTGAAAATCCATCGAAGTCACCAAACACATCATCACCCACATATCATCCTAAGTCTCCTGTGGAAGTACCCACGTGTCAACCGAAGTCTCCTGTGGAAGTTATTTCCTCAGCAGATGGGCATCACACACCCCTGAAGTCTCTAACCCGTCCACTTCAGGCACCACCATCCACACAGCCCCTCCCGAAATCTCTTTCCCGGCAACTTCAGGCACCACAATCCACACAGCCCCTCCCGAAGTCTCTTCCCCGTCAACTTCAGGCACCACCATCCACACAGCGCCTCCCGAAGTCCCGAAGACCAGTCTGTCCTGCACAGAATACTCCCGTGTTGCAGGTCTGGCCCAATTCCTCGCCTGTGGCGCCAAGACAACTACTGATTCCTCCAAGTCCTGGCTCAGTATCGTCTCGGGTTATCCTCAGATGTCAACTCTGCAATAAAGGACATTGCCATGGCCCTACTTTGCTCTGGTGGGATGCCTCTTTTTCCACCATCTATAAACTCCCATGAAGCACAGATGCGCCATTTTAATTACATGGCCCTCAGAAACATCGCTGTTGAAAAAATGGACCATGTGACAGCAACATAGTCGCCAGTCTGCAAGCAGCTTCTTCCCTGAGCATGTCACAAGTTGAGGGACCATACAATACTTTCATCTCTTCGCTAGAAGGCATCCCACTTCGCCTCCATTCTTCGGAGTCTCGTTCGGGAAGTACATCAAGAAGTCTCAAGAAGAAATGAAAATAAATTGAAATTAACTAACATTTAATGCAATTAACTAACGTTTAATACAATTAACATTTATTCAGTACTTCAGTATTAATTGCATAAAGAAACTCAGGGCATAATAATCCCTAAGCAAGTGTTACAGTGTTAATCTACAAGTGTATATCTTAGGACATAATAATTCCTAAGCAAGTGTTACAGTGTTAATCTACAAGTGTATATCTTAGGACATAATAATTCCTAAGCAAGTGTTACAGTGTTAATCTACAAGTGTATATCTTAGGGCATAATAATCTTTAAGAAAAAAAATCAGGAGATTTTTTCGGCAAGAAGGGGAGAGTGTAAGGAAAGTTTCCTTACTTGACATTTGTATCACTCCCGGAAACAGGTGACATTGTGAAAATGTATACATTATAAACATTCATAACACATCGACAGAAAATACCTGGAAAGCCTACGGAGGAAGCCAGCTGAATCCACTTGAAATCACCATTGTTTATCCTTTATCTAGCAAATATTGCTATTTGTTAGTCTGTCACTGTCTTTTGTCAAACACTAAACTCCGAGTTCGTTTGATTGTCGATTTCATGTCGCGTAGGTTATACTGCACACTTAAACTTACAATAGTGGCAGAAGTTAATTTTGTGAATGTAATTACATTCATCCCCTTTATGATCCATAACTTTAAATGTTTACTTTTTAATCAGTAAAATATATTGTTAGTCAGCGTCTTTGAAAGTGACCGCCATGTAAAGTTCCGGCGCGAACTATTTTTCGCCTGTTAGCTAGGTCTCAGCGTCTGATCAGTATTAACATTATTGTTTTTTATAATTTAACAGTAATCCTTTGAGATGTATTTGGATGTTTTGCCGAGATACAGCCAAGTCATTTGTTGCATTATATAAATGTTAATATTTATATGAACAGATGTTATTTCTCATGGGGCGGAGTTTCTACTGTCTCACCTATTCATACGCCTTACGATTTGTTAAGTTCGGCGATTGTTTGTTTCACATATCTATGTTCAGCTGATTATTTGTAAATACTGCTTTTCGTTAAAGCTGTTCATTTGACCAAAGAGCTGTATATGATGTATTGAGTTTAGATTGTTATATGTTTTAAGGAATGGACCTGAGCACACTTTGTTGTTAAAAGACGAGGATTTCATTGGTTCATTTTGTCACGTGGTAACTGAGTCGGAATCTATAAATACGGACTCAGAATTCGGTCTGAGCATCTTCTTTCTGGAGTTCACACCTCCTTAAGACAACCAAAAACTACGGTATATTCATTACATTCACTTATTATACAAAAAAATTAACAGGATGGAAAATAGAATGTTCAGACAAATGAGAGCTCCTCCGTTAACTATTTAATATTAACGCTTTAGTACAGTAAATGTAATTATTATGTAATAACTACAGTTAAGAAGATCCCGGTGCATAGGCTCGGTCCTTCCTCGTCCATTGTGTCCACTTATATTCAGGGACGCCCGCATTGCATATTGTATTAGCTATATGCAAATTATACGGGAAAAAGCCCAAGAAGCGGGCGTTGAACGTTCATACATATGGAAATTTAGACATAAAATTACATAAGAATACCACATATGGATGCGTCTCAAAAAAAAATTGCCAAGCGACATATATTTTCGCGATGCTATTTATGACCTTGAACAAATCAAAAACACTTTGACATAAGCTAAATCACATGTAAAAACATACCTCAGGAAAATTATATCAATGACATCATAATTGTTTAGTGAATCGTACTATATATTCTCGCATTATTTGTTTTTCTTCGCAACCGTTCCAGAATTAAGTCATTACTCAATTATCTCCCCTGAATACTCATCTTCAGTGAGTATAAGCCGAAGACTGGTTCACTGCATATAGTGACAGTCTTTACCAAACACAATTTACGTCATCGTAACCCGTCTTAAATATATTGCCGAATCTCAGATTTCTTTCGAATTTATTTGCTTTGATCTTTTCTATATCTTATTGTTATTATTATCCTGACAAATCACAAACGCTTGTTAAAAAATTATTTGTTTTAAACGTTATAGTTGGCATCTCTAATCTTCCAGTATTCTCGCGGTATTTCAATAACGACCCCCTACTGTTTATTTGTCAGAATTCGTGACGCATTTTCCATTCGCTCTCAGAAAGAAGTTTTACGTGTGATCATGAGCAATATTCTGGTACGTTGTCGTTGTTATCCATCAAAAACACATTTATTCACAAAATTTAAAGATATTCAGATCTAACATTTTAGTCTTTTAGCTTAAATTTTAACGTATTTACGCCTCGTCTGCTCGCACTTTACCGATATTCTTAAAGGTTACATATCACTATAATAAGTTTAGGCCTAAAACCACAAAATCCAATACCGTTGGATTTTCGTACCACAATCTTACGTAAAAAATCTTCCAGATTCGAAATAAACAAAAAACAAGACATTTATAAATTGTCTGCATTATTGACCAAATTTTAAGATATTTGTTGGTTTTCCGTTTTTAGAAGCTGTTCTGCTAAGGCAAGAGCTGGGCATCACACAAGCCATTCTATCCAGCAAAACTGACAGTTTTGGTTTACAGAAATCAACAAAGGAGGGATTCCTGAACTATCAAAATATCCAAGCTATACACACAGTTATTATCTGCGGTGATCTTTATTGGTTCTGTTGGTTTACTTGGATGGGACATGTGTGAACTTTTATAGAACTTTGAAAAGTCTATATCTGGTATATATAAACAAAATTCAGCTATGGCAAAATAATATCAGATGTGCAAACAACGTCAAAGGGTTATTAAATTAACAATTTGAAGGCAATTATGCTGAAAAAAATATGAAAGTTCCCATCCATATTTAGTCTGTATATCGACAAGTGTCTGCCAATAAATGTCAAACTAGTAATACAAAACTTACCACAACTATGTAAAAGCACTAAGTGCCTGTTGTGATCATTTTAGTAAGATAGTGTAATTCTAAACAGTAGTGTAATTCTAAACAGTAGCAAATAGCTTGTTTAGTAAATGGATAATGCATTTAATATGATTTCTATTCTATTGTGTAATTAATAAATTGGTTGTTACTTGTTAATCCATGATAAATGTTTTATGGCTAGTACAAAACCAGAATTGTTAATTTTGTAAAAGGTAATAAAATAACATCACTTTGTAATTTCATATACGTAAATATTCTTGTACTGTAGGTTGATGACACTGTTTTAGTATTACTTATTTTGTAACAATTATTTTATGTGCAAACAAATGATGTGAAGTGTTTTGTATCGCCACACAATAACACATACCTATTTATATATGTACTGTGTTATGTGTTATTTGAATGTTTAAATAAAAAATATGGATGATATAACATGATGCATTCTAATATTTGCATTCAAATTGTAACTACAGAGCTAAGTGTATGCAGTTTAGACTCTGATTTAAGAATTGCTACAAAATGGCTAGCTTTTAAGTGGCGACAAAATTTAAACTATTCAACAATAGTTTGCGAAAGAAAATTAGAAACCTGCAAGATACCTGTATTTATTAAATATTTTAATTGCAAAACAAGTATGCTGTTATGCTGTTACAAATAATTATACATTAAAATAAATAAGAAGACAATTAGCGGTGTTAACGTTTCCCAACAGTAGAAATCATTCTGCTGATGAAGTCAGTGGTATACAGACAAAAGCTCCAGGTATGGCTTTCAATACGTAGTGTGCGTAATTTGACTGTCTTAAACTTTTTGGATTTAAAAAAAAAATCCTGTGAAATTTGTCAATCAAAATTGATTTGACACATCACATGATTTTGATTATGTTAAATCAGTGTACTGTATGCTAAATGCAACTGCTTTAGCAAGCTGTTAAGTTGAATTGAGACATTTGATGAAACAAACTGTTTCCTGGGTAGGACCAGTACTTAGTGTCTATATGACATACCATGACGTCGAAAGTCTACAAGACCTACTAGGTAGAACGAGAAATGTACTTCGACGTACAATTTTCACCGACCCTTGGAGGTTATCCAATTAGAAGACACCTTACATATGTTGCTTTTAGAGATATTTGACATTGAACATTATTATTATCATTATTATTTATACCAAATTATGCGACTATCGACCGCTTACTCATAGATATTGTGCGTTTTTATTAAACATTATTATTATTATAATGTATACCAAATTATGCGACTATCGACCGCTTACTCATAGATATTGTGCGTATTTATTGACCTGGCGTGGCGGAATTAACCTCTGACTTATGCAAATTATGGTTATCACAAAAAGCGACCAACCGGGAAAGTAATTATACATAATTATCCTGTTATCGTTTGGTAACTGTTTGGTTACCGTTGGGAATTTCCTACACAGTAATGTGCTGGACGGTCGTGATACTCTTCCCCGCATGATCAATAAATACTCACAATATGATGAATAATTTTAAAAAAGGTAACAATTGAATCTTCTTCAATTTTGTATATAATCTATTTCAATGCATAAAATACTTGAAACTTCTATGTGTTTTTTTGCCATTCTGATATTTTTATTCATTTTGTCCTCAATTAAAAATGAGATATTAAACATTTATTATGAATAAATCTGAAGGAAAAGCGGCTCAAGAGACAAGTGTTTTGATTGGCTGTTCAAAAAGAATTACGTTGAAGTACAAACATGTATGTCGAAGTACAAATTGTACTTCGACGTACAAATATATACTTCGAAGTGTATTTTATATTTGTATGTCGACGTACAATTATTGTACTTCAACGTATATTTCTCTTTTTACCTTGTAGGTCTTCTTGACTTTCAACCCAAATGGTGCGCCATAGTATGTCTTTAGGGTAATCTAAAGAATGCTCCCACTTATGGGATCGCTACAAAGACCTCTCAGTGACTAAGCCAGTTAGGAGACACCCCATCCACTATACCACAGCCACCGAACCAGCTTTAAATTCCTGCGGCTAGAAAACAACAAAAAATGAAAGATGCTAGATTTTTAAGCTAGGAACATGTAACTCGTTTTAAAGGGGCCTTTTCACAGATTTTCGCATGAATTTAAGTTTGTGATTAAATGCTTTATATTGATAAATGTAAACATTAAATCTTAAAAGCTCCAGTAAAAAATCAAAAATAAAATTTAAAAAAGGAAAAAAAAAGTAGCCCGCAGCAGGGCTCGAACCAGTGACCCCCGGAATCCTGATGTAAAAAAGTATTAGCCAACTGAGCTATCCTGCCAAACATACATAAATTGCGTATTTTATACGTTATCTAAGCAATCGTCGTAGTTTCAAAAATTTAAACGACAACAACAGAACTCTCCAAATTATTCAATCGTTTCGCGTTGCAACGCTTTTTAATTTTTAGACTTTTAAATCGTCAAAAGATGCATATAATGGCTATATTAGACCATGGCAAATGTTCAGTTATACTGTTTCCTAAAAAAAAATCATAACTAAACCGAAAATTTGCGAATTTGAAACAACTGTTTTCAATTTTGTCAATTTACCAAACCGTGAAAAGATCCCTTTAAGATTATTTTTTTGGATGCATTACTTAATTATTGCAACAATTATAATATTTTGAACACAATCATGTCAAAATATTTATTTAAAATACATGGTTATCAAAAAACTTAAAAAGCTTTTGCCCGTAAATAAGGTAGCACCTATAATCATATTATATATATGATATAGCAAACACAGTATTAAATTGTTGAAACTTTTATTTGGCTTCGTTGTTGATGAACCCGAGGGATTGAAACGCCGGATCGGGGTCAACTATAATCAAAGGGATGGCTATTACTGATGCGTACCAACGGTATACTACCTACACGAGATATCCTGACAGAGTACGTGAGGCGGTATACTCGTTACAATACTTAAAAAGTACTTGGTTGTGTTTAACCCTTTCAGAGTTACTTCCCTTGATTTCATTTAAAAACAAAACAAACACGAAATCGCATGTTGACTCAGCATTTTCACCCAGAGATATGGGCATAAAGTAAAATAATTATTATACATTATTAAAATCAGTTAGGAGCCATTCGTTACCTTTCAATGCAATAATATTTTTATGCTTAGAAGTGTTTAAAATGATATTTCTGTATAATTGTATTTCATGCAGTTTTCTCGGATAATTCCTTTCGGATATTGATTTAGATTTGGATGGTTTTCATTTTCGTATGCTTTAAAGAAGTTCATGTCATGAGAGAGTTACCAGACATACATGGGGGAAATGTTAATAAGTTGTTAGAATTTTTGTTAGGTTAATTATAAAACCTTGCAATTCTTTTTGGAAAGGCAGTGGCTAGTTGTACGGCCCCGAACGGGTAGACAAGAGGCTTGCCATACGGCCCCGTACGGGTAGACAAGAGGCTAGCCATACGGCTCTGTTCGTATAGCCTTGCCTATGGAGATTGTCTAGCCGTACTGCTGTTGTGACACATAAATATATGGATTAATTATTGCTCTACGTGCAGATTCGGAAATTTCTAGCCTTAAGACTGGCTCGTGTAGTCCTCGTCACAGAATTTGCAGTCTGGTGTATGATTCGTCGTGGTTGGAAATCCGATTCGTGCATAGTATATAAAGGGTGTAATCAAGTGAGATATGCAAATGTAAATTTATTTTGCCAAACAACAATTACAACAATCAATAGAAATCAAAGTTATGGAGAATATAAATACTAATTGTACATGCAAATATCAAATGTATACAATAAATATTAAGTAAATAATCATAACTAAGTCAATGAAAATTGCGATATCACAATGAGAAAATTTTATAACAAACAAATAAAAGGAAACTTTCAAATAATAGCACTTGACAATAGCATATACACCAAGAAGTTATATACCCTATTTTCACAATATGAGGCAGCATTTCACGACAAGTAATGTCGACTATGCAAACAAATAAATCATCAGAACGACAATGATTGCTGTTTGAGGTGTAATTTGTACTAATATCTATAGTAATGATGCAGCAGCAAAGAAGACACTGATTAGACAGTGTAAATACACAGGCTATCCGTGTCTTTGTTCGCATGTATGACAAATGAAGTTGCTCATATCTTAAATCATTTTTAAAGAATTGCCATGCGCGATGCACTAGAAATCACACCATACATGTATACAAACTTAACTAAATCCACAGATATATACAGTAATAGTTCGCTCAAACCTAAGGAAACAATGATAATTGTCTTAAATTTGATCAAACGCAGAGTTTGTGGTATATAAAAGCTTGAATCCATGTACATCTTTCTCGATCTACACCGAAAATAAGCACCATGTTCATTTTAAGTGGTACTTACATATTCAAACTTTTATTATCTTAATCATTTAAGAAAACCTATACCTCTTATCTAGATTATACATTATTTACAGAATCATATGTTTGTTAAACTGTACACAATTTGAACGCTGGTACAGTTCAATTTTGCCTATTAATGCACCATAAGTGGAGAATTTTCCCCCAAGAGTTAAAGACACGGCCATTTTCAGGTAACTGATATATTGCTTGTATGAAACCATCTATTTATCAATTCTCTAAGGCCACGACTTTTATATTTCTTGGTTTACAAAACCGCCGACCCTAATTTTTGGAAAATGGGAAAAAAAATAAAATCGGAAATTCGTCTTTTTTTTAAATATTTTATTCCCGACCGCACTGCAAAATGAGCGAAATGAGAAAAAAAAAACGATCCGGTTTGAGTACGGTTGCGAATAAAATCAAGTAAGTACAATCAACGATTGGTTCACATATATTGCAGAGATCGGGATATTTTTAAATGTCACACATTATGTACCAGTCCTTTTATGGGCACTTCTCAAAATTTATTTCGGGTAAAAATTACAGACAATAAGAAAATCAGCGTCAGTCAAATGTCGACCCCATCAACATTTATTTCCGTGTCTGTGACGCAACTATATTGTTTAACATGTTAATTATATTAAACAAACCCGATAGTATTTGATAATAAGTATAAATAATCCAATAAAACACTGCCATTATTTACGATATATGTGTTTAGGAATTTTGTAAACACATCCGCCATAGTTTATAGGAACTGTACAGAAAGTTTGGAAATCGGAACAAATCGGTATATCTCGGAAAATCATTGATAAATGTATTTGTCGTTTCAATGCTTAGGGCCGAGTAATTTCGGCAAATCGGAACTCAACTTGTGTAAAACACTAGCTCAATTAACCGTTAAACTCCGCCTCCGTTCTCTGCAAAAGATTCGCAGGCGGAGCTATGCACGTACTTTTATTAAATTGGAGGATTGCAATTGAGAAACAAACACACGATTGGTTCGGCATGTTGATTGCTAGACAAAGGAAGCCAATTTTTTCGGCGCGAAATTTGTCGCTTTATTGCTTCCGACAGAAAGCGGCTTTCCTTTGATGACGTCAAACTGTCAATTCACACAGACTGCACATTTTCGGAAGACTTTAACTGACTCCTTGTTTACAGTTCCAGTAAAAAAACACTTGCTAACATTAAACTTTGGATTAAATTATCAAAATAAAGCAAAAGCGAAGTTGACAAATATGATTAAATTAATTCGCGTCAGTTCAAATAAGACGTTTTGCGTTGTAAATCAACGAGTTTTCATGACAACAACAACTTTGACAAACATTACCGCGACGACGCATGGATCGATCTACCTCGATTATTTTTTTCATGTACGATCTCATAAGTCGAGTAAGAGCAAACACATACCGGGTAATTTGTGTATGAGTAGTTTACGGGCATCGCATTGCGTAATGGTGCGCATCCAATTATGGAAATGAAGCGCAGTTTTTCGTTTTAATGGGAGAAGAACGCATGTCATGTAATGGAGTGTTTAAAATTGCCTGATGATACATAAGGTGCTGTTAGGACTCATTTCATTTGAAGATATAGATGTGTTTCATTGCATAATTTGTCTCTGTGTTAAGGTTATAAAAGATATGTTGTCTTTGTTCTGATGTTATTAGTATTAACTTTTTTTCCAATGATGTTTTTTTTTTTTTTTTTTTTTTTCGACCGCCCGATGGACCATTTTCAAAATAATTTTTGTAAACCAATAAAAAAAAAAGTCGTGGCCTAAAAGATAATTAAATTATTTGTTTAACTCAATTTCTGAGAACTACCTTGACATAATATCGATGCCGCAACTAATTAAAAACACTTTTCACACCTAACATAGGAAAGTCGGCTTATTAAAGAATCAAATTATAAACCGAATTGAATTATTTGTGTAACTCAATTTCTGAGAACTACCTTTGACGGCTGCCGTCATTAAATTTCATAATATCGATGCCACAACTTATTAAAACAGTTGTTCACACCTTACTTAGGAACGTCAGCTTATTAAAGAATCAAATAAGCAACCGTATTACATGAAAGGAAGCCATAACAGATGAATATTTTTTTTAACTTGTATGAGCTTAAACAAACTTATCACTGAGTAAAAGCACTGAATGACAATTCTATACTTAAAAAGCCTGCTAGACAATCTCCATAGGAAAGGCTATACGAACAGAGCTGTACGGCTAGCCTCTTGTCTACCTGTATGGGGCCGTACGGCTAGCCTCTTGTCTATCCGTACGGGGCCGTACGACTAGCCACTGCCTTTTGGAAAACATTTACAAATTTAATTATATACCATTGAAAATGTTTTTTGTACCAATGTATAACATAGAAATAACACAAAATGCAATAGTGTAGGTAAATAATATGTTTTGAGATTGCCAAACCATGCTAATGCATACATACAGTGATACACATGAATGAATGACCTAACAAGTTATATCTTGATTAGAAACTGAAGTGACTGTATATTCAGTACAATTTACAGAAAGACGCTTTTTATACTAAGAAATTCTTTTTCTCATACGCAACATTTTCTGAAAGGAGGTACCTGTTAAATTAAATTCAGTTGTTGATTCACTCATGTTCTATGGAAATTCCCTCATCCCACAATTCACTTTGGATATTCACTGTTATATGGCAGACGTTTGAGTTGATGAAATGAGTTATGGAGGTTTCCGTAAATAACAAGTTCTGTAAATTGGATTTATATAGTAAATGCCGCGGAGGTTTCGGTTAATTGGTATAAATAGGATTATCGCACCTTTAGTCGAAATGCCTGTACACTTATTGAGTTGTTTGGCACTAATTAAATTATCTGATTAAAATGTATGGAGTTGATGTTATCAATTTAGAGATGTTTGCAAAGTGTTAATATGAATTACCCAGGCTTGCAACCTAATAATATTATAATCAAGGAAGGTAATTTATATATTAAAAGTTTATCTTTATGTCCTGATTTGTTTGTTTTTATCCCCACGCTTTTTGAAAAAAAGGTGGGGATATTGTGGTTATCTCCGCCGTCCGTCCGTCTGTCTGTCCGTCCGTCCTGGCCACTATCTCCTCCTACACTTAAAGCACTAGAACCTTGAAACTTACACACATGGTAGCTATGAGCATATGTGCGACCCTGCACTATTTGGAATTTTGATCTGACCCCTGGGTCAAAAGTTATAGCGGTTGGGGTGGGGCCGCGTCAGAAATTATCACTCATTTTTTTAGGTTATTTTACATTTACTTCTTTATTTCTACACCGATTCACTTCAAATTGATACTGGACCTCTCTTATGACAATACGGTCAATCTCAACCATGCATGGCCCCATTCCCAACCCTGGGGCACCCCGCCCACATAGGCCACACCCACCAAAAATTTCCATTTACTATAATTTTTTCATTTCTACACGGATTCACTTCAAATTGAGACTGAACTTTTGTTATGACATTAGGGTCAATCTCAACTATGCATGGCCCCAATCCCAACCCTGGGGCGCCCGCCCACATAGGCCACACCCACCAAAAAATTCCATTTACTATAATTTTTTTATTTCTACACGGATTCACTTCAAATTGATACTGAACTTCTCTTATGACATTAGGGTCAATCTCAACTATGCATGGCCCCATAACCAACCCTGGGGCCCCGCCCACATAGACCACACCCACCCAAAATTGCCTTTACTATAATTTCTTCATTTCTACACCGATTCACTTCAAATTGATATTGAACTTCTCTTATGACAATACAGTCAATCTCAACTATGCATGGCCCCATTACCAACCCTGGGGCACCCCGCCCACATAGACCACACCCACCCAAAATTGCCTTTTACTATAATTTCTTCATTTCTACACCGATTCACTTCAAATTGATACTGAACCTCTCTTATGACAATACGGTTAATCTCAACTATGCATGGCCCCATTACCAACCCTGGGGCCCCGCCCACATAGACCACACCCGCCCAAAATTGCCTTTTACTATAATTTCTTCATTTCTACACAGATTCACTTCAAATTGATACTGAACTTCTCTTATGACAATACGGTCAATCTCAACTATGCATGGCACAATTACCAACCCTGGGGCGCCCTGCCCACATATGTCACACCCACCCAAAATTGCCTTTTACTATAACTTCTTCATTTCTACACCAATTCACTTCTAATTGATGATGAACTTCTCTTATGACAATACGGTCAATCTCAGCTATGCATGGCCCCATTACCAACCCTGGGGCACACCTAGGTCAAACATTCGGCGTGGGGATACGCGTCGGCCTCTGCCGCGCCATTTCTAGTTAATATATGTTTTTATACAATTAGTTGGAAAAATCTTAATTATACCCCCACAAACAAAGTTTTGGGGGATACATGTATATAGGAGTGAACCTGTCTGTCGGTCGGTCTGTCTGTCAGTTCGTATTAAGTGTCCGCCCTCTAATTCAAGTAGTTTTCATCCGATTTTCACCAATCTTGGTCAGAAGTTGTATCTACATGATATCTAGGCCAAGTTCGAACATGGGCCTTGCCGGGTCAAAAACTAGGTCACGGGGTCACTTAGTGCATTTTAAACATTCAGCATGTTGTCCGCTCTCTAATTATCCCCACGCTTTTTGAAAAAAAGGTGGGGATATTGTGGTTATCTCCGCCGTCCGTCCGTCTGTCTGTCCGTCCGTCCTGGCCACTATCTCCTCCTACACTAAAAGCACTAGAACCTTGAAACTTACACACATGGTAGCTATGAGCATATGTGCGACCCTGCACTATTTGGAATTTTGATCTGACCCCTGGGTCAAAAGTTATAGCGGTTGGGGTGGGGCCGCGTCAGAAATTATCACTCATTTTTTTAGGTTATTTTACATTTACTTCTTTATTTCTACACCGATTTACTTCAGATTGATACTGGACCTCTCTTATGACAATACGGTCAATCTCAACCATGCATGGCCCCATTCCCAACCCTGGGGCGCCCCGCCCACATAGGCCACACCCACCAAAAATTTCCATTTACTATAATTTTTTCATTTCTACACGGATTCACTTCAAATTGATACTGAACTTTTGTTATGACATTAGGGTCAATCTCAACTATGCATGGCCCCAATCCCAACCCTGGGGCGCCCGCCCACATAGGCCACACCCACCAAAAAATTCCATTTACTATAAAAAAATTTTTAGGTTATTTTACATTAACTTCTTCATTTCTACACTGATTCACTTCAAATTGATACTGAACCTCTCTTATGACAAAACGGTCAAACTCAACTATGCATGGCCCCGTTGCCAACCCTGGGGCGCCACGCCCACATAGACCACACCCGCCCAAAATTGCCTTTTACTATAATTTCTTCATTAAAACACTGATTCACTTCAAATTGATACTGAACCTCTCTTATGACAATACGGTCAATCTCAACTATGCATGGCCCCATTACCAACCCTGGGGCACCCCGCCCACATAGGCCACACCCTCCCAAAATTGCCTTTTACTATAACTTCTTTATTTTTACACCCATTCACTTCTAATTGATACTGAACTTCTCTTATGACAATACAGTCAATCTCAACTATGCATGGCCCCATGATCAACCCTGGGGCGCCCTTGGGTCAAACATGCGGCGTGGGGATACGCGTCGGCCTCTGCCGCGCCATTTCTAGTTCAAGTAGTTTTTATCCGATCTTCACCACACTTGGTCAGAAGTTGTAACTAGATGATGTGTAGGTCAAGTTCGTTCGAACATGGGCCATGCCGGGTCAAAAACTAGGTCACAGGGTCACTTAGTGTGTTTTAAACCTCACCATGTTGTCCGCTCTCTAATTCAAGTAGTTTTTATCCAATCTTTACCAAAATTGGTCAGAAGTTGTATCTTGATAATGTAAAGGGCAAATTTGAATATGGGTCATGCCGGGTCAAAAACAAGGTCACAGGGTCACTTACAATGTAGTGCGTTTTAAACATCACAATGTTGTCCGCTCTCTAATTCAAGTAGTTTTCATCCAATCTTCACCAAACTTGGTCAGAAGTTGTATGTAGATGATGTCTAGGTCAAGTTTGAATATGGGTCATGCCAGGTCAAAAACTAGGTCATGTGGTATCTTAGTGCGTTTTAAACCTCACCATGTTGTCCGCTCTCTAATTCAAGTAGTTTTCATCCAATCTTCACCAAAATTGGTCACAAGTTTTATCTAAATGATCTCTAGGACAAGTTTGAACATGGGCCTTTCTGGTTCAAAAACTAGGTCAAGGGGTCACTTAGTGCGTTTGAAAAATTGAGCATGGTGTCCGCTGTTTTTTGTGAAGACGACATGCAAAATATTATGTGTCAATGCCTACAATGCGGCATGTGGGGGTATTCGTCACGTCTGTGACAAAGCTCTAGTTAAATTGTATCAGATAAAAATAATAATAATTTTATCAAATATATTTGTTTCTTATATGGATAAAATGTTCGCTTCTTTTTTCCTACAAGCATGCCTGCACATAAGGTAGTCGTGAAGGCCTGTTAATAAACTCACTTTTTAATACACAAGTTTACATCGATATACCTTAATCATTTGTTAAATATGAAGGGTGGGGTATGTTTTTGAGTTGATTTTTCTAAAAATAATCTTAATATGTATGTTAAGATAATGAACATGCTTTAACAGACATGTGGAAACTCTGAAAGATGCTAATGTGTCTTATTTATATTGTACTGTGTCATTAATTTATCTTATTTATATGTGACTATGCGCTTATTTTATTTTTTTTAATGAAATAAAATGAAAGATTCAAATATGTCCTATATTTATTGTATCCATGTTTTAAATGTGTCTTATTTATAATATATGGTAAATAAAACGGATTACAAAGTTAAAAAGTTAGTATTTTTAGCTCACCTGATTGCTCAGGTGAGCTTTTATGACCGGTCTTTGTCCGTTGCTGTCCGTCCGTCCGTTGTCCACATTTGGTTTGTAAACACTCTAGAGGCCACATTTATTGTCCGATCTTCATGAAACTTTGTCAGAAGCTTTGTCCCAATGAAATCTCGGTCCAGTTTGATACTGGGTCGTGCCGGGTCAAAAACTAGGTCAAAAAAAAAGAAAAAAACTTGTAAACACTGTAGAAGTCACATTTCATGCCCAATCTTCATGTAACTTTGTCAAAATGTTTGTCTTAATGATATGTTGGTTGAGTTCAAAAGTGTTTCCAGTCCGTTGAAAAACATGGTCGCCAGTGGGCGGGGCAGTTTTCCTTATTTGGCTATAGAGAAACCTTGTAAACACTCTAGAAGTCACAATTTTTGCCCAATCATCATGAAAGTTTGTAAAAACGTTGGTTTTATTGATATCTCAGACGAGTTCGAAAATGGTCCAGATTGGTGAAAAAACATTTCAGCCAGTGGGCGGGGCATTTTTCTCTGTATGTATATAGTGAAAACATGTGAACACTCTAGAAATCACATTTTTGGCATAATTTTCATGAAATTTGTTCAGAACATTTGTTTCCTTGATATGAGAGTTGAGTTTGAAAATAGTTCCGGTCAGTTGAATAACATGGCTGCCAGGGGGGGGGCAGTTTTCCTTATTTGGCTATAGAGAAACCTTGTAAACACTCTAGAAGTCACAATTTTTGCCCAATCATCATGAAAGTTGGTCAAAACATTGGTTTTATTGATATCTCGGACGAGTCCAGATCGGTGAAAAAACATGGCCGCCAGTGGGCGGGGCATTTTTCTCTATATGTATAAAGTGAGAACATGTGAACACTCTAGAAGTCACATTTTTGGCCCAATTTTCATGAAATTTGGTCAGAACATTTGTTTCTTTGATATGAGAGTTGAGTTCGAAAATGGTTCTGGTCAGTTGAATAACAAGGCTGCCCGGGGGGGGGGCAGTTTTCCTTATTTGGCTATAGAGAAACCTTGTTAACACTCTAGAAGTCACAATTTTTGTCCAATCATGAAAGTTGGTCAAAACATTGGTTTTATTGATATCTCGGACGAGTTCGAAAATGGTCAAGATCGGTGAAAAAACATGGCCACCAGTGGGCGGGGTATTTTTCTCTATATGTATATAGTGAAAACATGTGAACACTCTTTAAGTCACATTTTTGGCCCAATGTTCATGAAATTTAGTCAAAACATTTGTTTCCTTGAAATGATAGTTGAGTTTGAAAATGGTTCCGGTCAGTTGAATAACATGGCTGCGGGGGGGGGGGGGGGGGGCAGTTTTCTTATATTTACATAGTAAAAAAAGCTTGTGAACACTCTAGAAATCACATTTTTTGCCCAATCATCATGAAACTTGATACAAAGATTGGTTTTATATATATCACATAATTAATGCCATAATTATTGCCCTTAGATTGTCCAAATTTGTCATTATATTATACAAAATCCTTGTAAACACCCTAGAGGTCACAATTTTGTTTCAGATTTTATGAATCTTGGTCATAATATTTTTTTTTGTAAGCAAAGTTTGATGTTTGGTATGGGGGGGGGGTCAAGTCAAAATATAGGTCACCAGGACAAATCTTACAAAAATAAAAACACTCCATATGCCAGAGTTTTGGTTCAATAATGATGAAACTTGACCAGGATGTTTGTCTGGACAATATCTAGGTCAAGTTTGACGTTTGGTAAAAAATGAATGAACTGACTCCTCTCAGGTGAGCGAAATAGGGCCATCTTGACCCTCTTGTTTTATTCAACAGATTTGTTCAGGCAAAAAATGAAATCAGTTATTTTGGCCGTAAATCCCATTGTTCGAATACAATAGCCAGGTACCTGTGTATTGAGCTGATAAGATAAGGATAACCACAGAAGGTTGCTAATACACAATGTATTTATTCCGGTCTGCTGGCATTATGTTAGATGTCATTTTTATCAGTTTTTAGCTCATCTATTTATTTATTTTTAAATTATGAGCTATTGTCATCACCTTGGCGTCAGCGTCCGGTTAAGTTTTGCGTTTAGGTCCACTTTTCTCAGAAAGTAGCAATGTTATTGCATTCAAACTTGGTACAATTACTTACTATCATGAGGGGACTGGGCAAGCAAAGTTAGATAACTCTGGCGTGCATTTTTACAGAATTATGTGCCCTTTTTATACTTAAAAAATTGAAAATTTTGGTTATGTTTTGTGTTTAGGTCCATTTTATTCCTTAAGTATCAAAGCTATTGCTTTCATACTTGCAACACTTACTAACTATCATAAGGGGACTGTGCATGCAAAATTATGTAATTCTGACAGGCATTTTGACAGAATTATGTGCCCTTTTTATACTTAGAAAATGGAAACATTGGTTAAGTTTTGTGTTTAGGTCCACTTTATTCCTACAGTATCAAAGCTTTTGCTTTCACTTATAAACTATCATAAGGGGACTGTGCAGGCAAAGTTATGTAACTCTGACTGGCATTTGGACGGAATTATGGGCCCTTTATACTTAGAAAATTGAAAATTTTGTTAAGTTTTGTGTTTTGGTCCACTTTACCCCTAAAGTATCATAGATATTGCTTTCATACTTGGAACACTCACAAACTACCATAAGGGTACAGTAAAAGGACAAGTTGCATAACTCTGGATGTCATTAATTATGGAATTATTGCCCTTTTTTGACTTAGTAACTTTGAATATATGGTTAAATTTTGTGTTTCGATCCACTTTACTTCTAAAGTATCAAGGCTATTGCTTTCAAACTTCAAATACTTTCATGATATCATGAGGTTACTGTTCCTGGCAAGTTGAATTTTACCTTGACCTTTGAATGACCTTGACTCTCAAGGTCAAATTATTAAATTTGCTCAAATTGCCATAACTTCTTTATTATGCCCCCCTTCAAAGAAGAGGGGGTATATTGCTTTGCACATGTCGGTCGGTCTGTCTGTCAGTCCGTCCACCAGGTGGTTTCCGGATGATAACTCAAGAACGCTTATACCTAGGATCATGAAACTTCATAGGTACATGGATCATGACTCGCAGATGACCCCTATTGATTTTGAGGTCACTAGGTCAAGGTAACGGTGACCCGAAATAGTAAAATGGTTTCAGGATGATAACTCAAGAACGCTTAGGCATAGGATCATGAAACTTGATAGGTAGATTGATCATGACTCACAGATGACCCCTATTGATTTTCAGGTCACTAGGTCAAAGGTCACGGTGACCCGAAATAGTAAAATGGTTTCTGGATGATAACTCAAGAACGCTTATGCCTAGGATCATGAAACTTCATAGGTACATTGATCATGACTCGCAGATGACCCCTATTGATTTTCAGGTCACTAGGTTAAAGGTCAAGGTCACGGTGACCCGAAATAGTAAAATGGTTTCCGGATGATAACTCAAGAACGCTAATGGCTACGATCATGAAACTTCATAGGAACATTGATCATGACTTGCAGATTACCCCTATTGATTTAGAGGTCACTGAGCAAAGGTCGAGTTCATGGTGACCCGAAATAGTAAAATGGTTTCCGGATGATAACTCAAGAACGCTTATGCCTAGGATCATGAAACTTCATAGGTACATTGATCATGACTCGCAGATGACCCCTATAGATTTTGAGGTCACTAGGTCAAAGGTTAAGTTCACGGTGACCCGAAATAGTAAAATGGTTTCCGGATGATAACTGAAGAACGCTTATTCCTAGGATCATGAAACTTGATAGGTAGATTGATCATGACTCGCAGATGACCCTATTGATTTTCAGGTCACTAGGTCAAAGGTCAAGGTCACGGTGACCCGAAATAGTAAAATGGTTTCCGGATGATAACTCAAGAACACTTATGGCTAGGATCATGAAACTTCATAGGTGCATTGAACATGACTGGCAGATGACCCCTATTGATTTTCAGGTCACTAGGTCAAAGGTCAAGGTCACAGTGACAAAAAACATATCACACAATGGCTGTCACTACAACGGAGAGCCCATATGGGGGGCATGCATGTTTTACAGACAGCCCTTGTTTATGATTAGATTTGATTGATACTTTGACAAAACTACTGTTACCTGACATACCACAATAGACTCCACCCAAACCATCCCCCTTGCCCTCCCTCCCCCCCCCGAATTCCCCCCTCCCCCATCCCCCCCCGAATTCCCCCCCCTTTTTTTTATTTTTTATTTAAGATCATCTCACAAATGACCACCACACCCTTACACTATACCCCCACCCCACCACCCCAAATATTTTTTTTTGGAAACAGTTAAAAAACACAAATATTTCTTTTTGAAATACCGTCCAACCATCGCACCCAAGAATCCCCTCCACCCACCCCCCACCCCCCACCCCCCCACCCCCGAATTAAAAAAAAAATTGCATTTTTTTTCTCTTTTTTGGAAGAAAATGTAATAAATGTCCACACACCCACACTATACACCCCTTTTCACTCCACCCCTCCCTCCTTTGTGATTGAAATTGAGAGTCCCTTAACCTTTAAAAAGAAAATAGATGAGCGGTCTGCACCCGCAAGGCGGTGCTCTTGTTAATTATGTGTAATTTAGTTTGCATCTCTTCGCTTTACTCATCGTTCAATGGCACGCGCACTTAACAAACAAATTATTTCATATTTGTTTATGGTTTTTGTTATGTCCCCCACTATAGTAGTGGGGGACATATTGTTTTTGCCCTGTCTGTTGGTTGGTCTGTTGGTTGGTTGGTTGGTTGGTTGGTTGGTTGGTTTGCGCCAACTTTAACATTTGCAATAACTTTTGCAATATTGAATATAGCAACTTGATATTTGGCATGCATATGTATCTCATGGAGCTGCACATTTTGAGTGGTGAAAGGTCAAGGTCAAGGTCATCCTTCAAGGTCAAAGGTCAAAGATATGGGTCAAAATCGCTCATTTAATGCACACTTTTGCAGTATTTCAATATTCAAGATAGCAACTTGATATTTGGCATGCATGTGTATCTCATGGAGCTGCACATTTTGAGTGGTGAAAGGTCAAGGTCATCCTTCAAGGTCAGATGTCAAATATATGTGGCCAAAATTGCCCATTTTATAAGTACTTTTGCAATATTGAAGATAGCAACTTGATATTTGGCAATTGCATGTGTATCTCATGGAGCTGCACATTTTGAGTGGTGAAAGGTCAAGGTCATCCTTCAAGGTCAGAGGTCAAATATATGTGTCCCAAATCGCTTATTTTATGAATACTTTTGCAATTTTGAAGATAGCAACTTGATATTTGGCAATTGCATGTTTACTCATGGAGCTGCACATTTTGAGTGGTGAAAGGTCAAGGTCATCCTTCAAGGTCAAATATATGGGTCAAAATTGCTCATGTAATGTCACTTCTGCAATATTGAAGCTAGCAATTTTATATTTGAAATGCATGTGTATCTCATGGAGCTGCACATTTTGAGTGGTGAAGGGTCAAGGTCAAGGTCATCCTTCAAGGTCAATCATCATATAGGGGTCAAGGTCATCCTTCAAGGTCAAACATCATATAGGGGGACATTGTGTTTCACAAACACATCTTGTTTGGTATGTTTTTTTTTAATAAATCATGTCTACAATATTTTACAAGAACCTTTTTTTATAGCATTAAACTTAATTGAAGATCTTACATTGATTCTGTCTTAAATAATCATTTATTATTGCTATTATGTTGTTTAAATAAAAGCAAGAATTATTTAAAAAAAAGTATTGAGTTATTTAAATTGTAAATTTACTTTTAATAGTGTTACATTTTAAATTCAATCTACATTTTTTGGTTTGTACATACAATTTCCTAAAAGAATTCATTTTAAAAAGTTCAGAGGTAGTTCATTCATGCACCCGATGAAAAACATTAATCGTCAATTTTTGTCATATTTTGGTTTTGAAATGGTATTTATACTGAATTAGCAGGTAAAAGATAAGAGTTAGAGCATGTTTGTTTTCAGCAATTTACACATTTGGTAGAGTTTTCTATAATGCTGAAATTAAAGTGGGACATCAACATTTATTTCCGGGACGTCCACAATTTAAGGGTTGAAAGTCTGAGGATTTCCAATTTATGAAAGCTAGCTGATTCTGAAGCTCTGAAAGCAAAGTACATGTAGCAACAAGTGTAAATACGTGAATGATGCATAAAAAGAGTGTCTGTTGATCTCACACAAGATAAAGAATGACATTAGAGACACATTGCAAGCAGTGTTCTCCATACAAATTTGAGTAGGCAGATTTATTTTCTAAGTAGCCAGCAATGAAGGACTAAAACTGGCATTTTTTGTGCTGTTTTGAATTGATTTTGGGGGGAAAAGTAGCCAGCACCAATATTGTTTTGAACAGTTGAAATCGCCGGCCACATGTGCTTATGCCAGCAGGTTGAACAATACATGACCAAACTATCAACTTATGGTAGAATTTACAACCAGGTTGTGCTAAATGCTACATGTCATGTGTGTGTATCATTTTTAGTTGAAATGTGGATGATATATTGCAAAATTTCATCACATTTTCCTTTCATTTTTAGCTCGACAATTATATATGAAATATATATAGTGGAGCTATCCTACTCGCCCCGGCGTCTGCGTTACCGTTTCCGTCAGCATGCAAATGTTAAAGTTTTCGTACTACCCCAATTATTTTCATTGTCCCTTTACATATTGCTTTCATATTTTGCATACTTGTTAACCAACATGACCCCAACCTATAAACAAGAGCAGACAACTCTATCAAGCATTTTGTCATAATTATGGCCCCTTTTCCACTAAGAATATGCAGCAAATGTTAAAGGTTTCGTACTACCCCATTTATTTTCATTGTCCCTTGACATATTGCTTCCATTTTTTGCATGCTTGTTGACCAACATCACCCCGACCTATAAACAAGAGCAGACAACTCTATCAAGCATTTTGTCGTAATTATTGCCCCTTTTATACTTAGAATATGCATATTATTAATAAATCTATGTTAAAGTTTGCGTACTACCCCAAATATTTCCTATATCCTTTGACATATTGCTTTTATATGTTGCATACTTGTTTACCAACATGACCCGAACCTATAAACAAGAGCAGACCACAGTATTAAGCATTTTGACATAATTATGGCCCCTTTTACACTTAGATAATTTAACATTTTGCTTAAATTGCCATAACTTCTTTATTTATGATCACATTTTATTATTACTTTGACAAAACAACACACTTGAATACCACAATGGATTCCACCCAAACAATACCCAATGCCCCTACCCAGAATCCCTTCCCCCCCCAACCCCCCCATTTTTTTAACATCTAATAAATTACCACACACCACATTATACCCCCCTCTTACCCCCCCTAACCCACCCCCCCGAATTTTTTTTATTTTAAACATCATCTTATAAATTACCACACCCAACATTATACCCCCCTCTCACCCCCTACCTCCCCCCTCAACCCCCCCCCCTCAACCCCCCCCCCCAACAAATTATAATTTTTTTATTTTTGAAAGATTGTCTAATAAATGACCACACCCCACATTATACCCCCTCTCAAACTCCCCCCCCCCCCCCCCCCCCCCCCAAAAAAAAAAAAAAAAAATTTTTTTTTCCTTTTTTTATTTTTAAAAGATCGTCTAATAAATTATTAAATATGAACAATTTCCCCATGATGGCTTACTTTATACTGTCAAGCACTCATATAGTCGAGCGCGCTGTCCTCTGACAGCTCTTGTTTTAGGAAGTATTCAAGATCAAAAGGCAGAACAATAGTGTGATGAATAATTGTTTTCATCTGGAACAACATATATACAGAATATTTAGAAGTGATCACAGATTTTCAGCAAAGGTGTATGCAGGTGTAACAAAGCTACATGTATCATTCTTATCAAGGAAACTAGAGAAATACTTTGATTTGAAATCTTCACTTGCAGCCTTCAATGCAAAGAACTGGAATTTTTATCCCTCTACATCCAACTTATTGCATCAAGTTCTGATAAATCTATTGGATCCAAGAATGGCGGAAAATAGATACCTCACCGGCTATGCTAAATTGGGGACCTCTGGCTGTAAGAAATGCAAACAGAAGATCGATAAAGGGGGACTCAGAATTGCTAAACTAGTATCTAACCCGTTCTCTGAGGACGCTGGTGACATGAAACAGTGGTTCCATCCATCATGTATTTTTGAGACATTTGTGCGAGCCAGGGCAACTACAAAGAAAATAGAAGATCCTGATGACCTAGAAGGCTTCTCAGATTTGCAGCAAGAGGACAAAGATGTCATTGTGAATCTTATTAAGGGTAAGTTAGTGTTTATCATGCAGCTTTGATTTGCCTATTTTGACACATATGTTAACAGTTTTTGTCCCCTACTGGTTTCACCGGAGGGGACTTACATGTATGGTTTGCGCTCTGTGTGTCCGTCTGTCCGTCAGTCTGTCACACTTTTCCGGATCCTGCGATAACTTAAAAAGTTCTTCATATTTTTTCATGAAACTTGAAACATGGACAGATGGCAATATGGAGATTATGCACGTAATTTCATTTTGTTCCTACATCAAGAATTCTGGTTGCTATGGCAACAAATAGACTAGAAATACTGCTGAAAATGGTGGATCCTGCACACTTTTCTGGATCCTGCGATAACTTTAAAAGTTCTTCATATTTGTTCATGAAACTTGAAACATGGATAGATTGCCATATGGACATTATGCACGCCATTTAATTCTCTTCCTACGTCAAAAATTCTGGTTGCTATGGCAACCAATAACAAATATATATATATATATATTTCTGACAATGGTGGAGGCGGTAGGGGACATATATTGCTTGGAAATAGTCTTGTTTATAATGAATTCAAATGTCGGTGTAATGCTGCTGTATCTGCTTAAGTACTTTCCATATCCAGTGATTTTTTGTGCTTGATATTTTACAGCCTGTGCCTTTTGGATTGGGAAAAAAGCGCTATTGTCCATGCAATTGGGAAAAATAAAAACATAATTAATATGATTATAAATTACAGTAAATCAATTGTTTATAGATGCATGCTTGCTGAAATTTATATTATAAAATGCTTGGGAATTAAATTGTTGTATAATATAAAACTGAATAAATAAATTTTTGAGTTTATTGGAAAAGTTTGGCATATTTTTGGGGAAAATGCTCCTTTTTGCCATTGGGAAACAGCCTTTTTCTACTTTTTGCAATTTGGAAACAGCTTGTAAGAGGCTGTAATTTTGGGCAAAAAAAATCACTGATATCATATGAAATAAGTTCACACTCAGGCCTCAACATGTAGAATATTGAGTTCTGTGTCATCAAGTAATTGGATTTCAGGAGCTTCCCCAGGATTTCTTGCAGGAGCCTCAGTCATGAGACAGGCCTGAGTTTTACTTTAAACCTATTTATATTAGCTTGATTGCATTGAAAGTCTCAGGCTTATTGAAACGTTCCTGAGTCCGTTTCCTGGGCCTACTTGGTGTCTTTGGGGAGATCTAAAGAACGCTCACACCTCACGGTTGCTAGGCAGACACCATCCATGACATCACCGATGAGTTTTGTATGCCATACATTCCAAATCAGATTGTCTGGTGTATTTTGCTGTTGAGAATGTTCATACACTGCAGTTTCTTTATCAGCAATTTTGTATGAAACCTTTTTTCTATGATTTTATAAATCAATGCATTTCAGTTGGCTTATATTGATTTTACTATGTCATGTGACAAAACTCCACCTAACATTGTTTCATGGTTATTTGTTGAGACATAGGTCTTATTGTCAATTGTCATGAATTTTGGCAAAATGATTCAAAATGGAAGGTAACTTTGATTATGTGTGTATCAACTTGGCTTGATGTTCTGGTTTGTGAGTAAATGGACCACTGTGATGTAAGAGATAAACTTACACAGCAGTATTGCTTAGTTTGTTACTTAGCTGCAAACATTGAAGAGTCTGTTATTAAAATATATGTGCACTTGGCAGTGTTTCTAAGAGCAAGTGTGCCAAAATCAAACTTCATGGACTGCTGGACTGTGGTATAGACCTTGGGAGACACTGCTTGATAAAGTTACCATTTCTCACTGTTATACACTTAATTTTATAATTGAATGGACTTGATATTGACCTCTATGTTGCCCTAGTTGATCATCTCTCATTTTGTCTTTCCAATACACAGTAAAATGATCAAATTAATGTGGTATTTAAAGGTTCTCTTTTGATGTTGAGCAGATTTTCAGACAAAAGCCGGCTCCCCAGCCAAGAACAAGAAAACTCCCACAAAGCCTAAAACAACACCGGTGAAGAAGGAACCAACTGTAACTCATGTGAAAGGAGATTCCACACCTGTGAAAAAAGAGCCCACACCTGCGAAAAGAGAGCCCTCATCCATCAAGGCAGAGCCAAGTGCCGACCCTTCTGGGGCTTCAAATGGAGGTTAGAAAGGGGTTTTATTTCTTGATTTTTTAATCTGCCTAGCTTTTGATTATGGAGAATAATATTTTATGAAAGAAACTGAGAAAGAAACAGGAAGAAATGGACAAAGGTAATTTTTAAATTATTGAAATTGAAAATTGCATCAATAACTAGAAATGTTCCTGTGAGAACCAAACTTTGATTAAGCTGTTGTTAGTTTATGATGACAAAATATATCCCTTTTCTATGTATTAGGCGGTTTCTTATTGATTTTTATTTATATCTTTCTTATGAGATTAAGAATGTTATGAAAAAGACAGTAAGACAAATGGCACCTGAACATACGGCACCCAGTGTTTTTTTTGCATTCTCTGTCAAACGGCACCCAGCTTCTTTAGCATTCCCTGAAAAACTGCATGTCTTAAATTTGTTGATCAGTTCAATTGACGCCTAAAATAATTGTCCACCCTGACAATTAGTTCTCAAATTTACAGCTGCGAACAAACAATGCTTGAAAGGAGGCGGTTGATCAACATTTCATTGGACTTTGTCAGACTGTTTACCGGTACCGTTAATAAGTTTTCAGACATTTACAAATTCATATATTTGTTTTTGTGTCCAAAAAGTAAGATATGAAAATATTTCAGAACAACATGTGTCAACAACATGTAATTAGACCTATATTTGTATACTTTATGCATAACATTGTGTGACCACTGTGTATTAAACCCATCCATGTACCATTCTCACGAAATATGTTCACGAAATATGTTTATTTCGTGTTTATTTAGATTATTTATTCTTTAAAATGATGTGTGTTTTTGTGTGTACTTAAATGCATGCTGTTATTTATATGTATGTTAATGACGATGAGCTTCACATGCTTAAGTAAAAAATAAACTGTTCTGTTCTGTGTCCGAAAATTTAGAGACAAAAAATAAGGTTTCAGAAAATTATGAAACACTCTAAAAGTATTGCATGGACGATCCGATATGTGTATGCAAATGTATAGCTTTCATGGTGTCAACAACTAATAACACGCAGTATAATATAAATTACTTTTATATATGTTTTCACTTTAATTAAAATAATCGTACATGTTTTATTTTTATGTACACGTCGGAAGTTAATTTTAGCATGTATTTTACCAACGGGTTCAAAAATGAGCATTTTATTGACTGATATTCTAGTATGAACTTGTTATAAATGCAAGGAAATAATAAGTCTGCAAACTAATTAATGAATTATGGACGAAAACCTGTAATTAAATTTTATACAAATGATATCAAACCAATTAGCGGATCAGTGCATACTTAAATTATGTCATCAAAAAACAGTTTGTTGACGGGATTTATTAATCATCTCTTTTACCAAACCAATTAGCAGATTAGACGTATCAGTCCAACAAAGTGTTGACATGGGCTATATCAATCGCCTCCTTTCAAGAAATGTATTTTTACAGGAAAGTCAAATCAAGTAAAATGTGTTTATTGGCGAGAAAACATTTAATGCATAATAGCAGGGATAACTTTTGGGGTATATTGGGTAATTAACCCCTGTTTTTGACAACAAAAACGTTTTTGTAAATTCAATAGAGTTTTAGCTAATTTTCACCCCCTACTTTTGAGCTTAATTGGGTTTTTCACTCCCGGTTTGTTAACTCAATTGGGTAATTTAGGGAATTCCATATATAATAAAAATCTACTAAGGTTACTATATTATTTATACAAATGAAATTCAAAAATGTATCTGTACATAACAACAAACAATTACTGAATTTCTGACCAAAGTTCATTTATTTTGCGTTGAATAAGACCAAATTCGTGAAAATCGCTGCATAATGGCTGTAATGGCTGTTCAAAGTGATGCACCCCATTTTGAGTTGAATACCTTGAAAATTAAAAAAGAAATCGGACGGGTCTACGAATAATTACAATAATACCCCAAAGATTGATAACTGCTGGAAAGACTGCCTTTTTTCTTCATATATAGGACGGCGTATAAACTATCCGGTACATTTTTGTACGGAAAATAAACAGTCTAAAAAATACGCCTAGTGTTCGAAAGAATTGTGTTTTGTGATGCAAGGTTTTTTACGGGAATTACATTACTAAATTTGTATTTTCACTTCTGTACGCTTTATTTTGAATTTAATTACGTTTTTGGTTATTTCAATTGCATTATAATGCAAATACGCTTGTTATCTATAGCCCTGGTCACAGTCTTTAATGGGTTCCCGATTGTCCACGTGGAAAATTTCATCAGGTGCCCATTATCCTGGTTGACAAATTTACTGGTGCTGATTGTCCGTATATGAAAAAACCGCAGGGAGACGATTGTCCCGGGTGCTGTTTTTCCGCACAGCAATGAGAAACTGTCATATCATCATTATCTTGTAGTCCTCTGATTGAACAAGTGTCATTCAAACACACACGGTTAATTCCGCATCTCAGTTGATCTTATTTGTTGTGTATATTATTTCAATGGCTTTTTTGGCTGATTTACATTCTTTATACATTTTTGAGTAAGAAATTAATGCTTTTGGTAACCTGATATTCAGCTATTTAAACAAACTTATACTTTAAATTTTGTTATCTTGTTTACCATAAATATGATATAATTCATTGTTTTTATACATATTTTAGATGAACATTTACCAAAGAACATGAGCACTGAAAAACCTGTTTTCAATTGCAACCAATCTTCAATTGTGCTGCCATATCAAAAATAATTTAAGATTAGGATAAATTATAGCAAAGACAGTGAAGTTTTTTTTCAAATTCAGGTACTATTCCCAATGAAAGAAGGTATATATTTTTCCAAATTGGAACCTAGAATTTCCCAGTTTTTAAGTTTTTCACACAAAAAAAACATTTTTTTTGAAGATCTTAAAATTTAAGTAATCTCCTATTTAGCTATTTAAGTTAAACCTTTGTAAATTTATTATTTGAAAACACTTTTATTCTCAATTTTGAAGCATTTGTTAGTAAAACAACAACACTAATTTCCCAATTTTAGTCAAAACACAGGGAATTTTCCCCATCAAAAGTGACCTGGACCCATTCCCAAACTGATGAAAAAAACACAATGAAACATGAAGGGGTAGCACACTTTACTTTTCTCTCTTACATGTTTCCCAGACTCAAGCTCATCAGCTGCAAACTCCCACAGCCTGGCCTCAGCTGAGAAAGACGACTCATTTCGTGAGTTTAGGCGGCTGTGCGCGGATATTGCTGAAGAGAGCAGCTACACTGGAAAGACTGCTATTGTCAGTAAATTTATCACCAAAGGATCCTCAGGAGGTAGGATCATTAGTTTCCACACAATATCAATTCCAGAATTACTTTTTTATGGACACTTTACCAACCAAAATAAAAACTACACATTGAAATCAGTCAAATGAATATGATTTTGTAATTAGAATTTTTTAATAAATTGTATTTGAAGTCATTACAATTGATAAAGTGTGATGCCATTACAGTTAATTGAGTAAGAACATGTACACTTCAATAATGCCAAGTGTACAATTTACAATCCATTGGCTATCCCTATTTTCCATTCAGTGTGTCTGCTTCCTATTCCCCATGCACTGCCTGGTTCAGATTTTCCATGCAGTGTCTGTTTCCCATGTTTCTAGTTCTAGGTTCCCTCGCAGTGTTTGGTTCCCATGTCTCATGCAGTGTCTGGTTTCCATTTCTTATGCATAGTCTGGTTCCTTTTTCCCATGCAATGTCTGTTTCTTATTTCCCATGCAGTGTCTGGCTCCCATTTCCTATGCAGTGTCTGGTTCTAATTTCCCATGGAGTGTCTGGTTCCCATTTTCCGTGCAGTTTCTGGTTCCCTTTTGCAGATGGCTATGCAGGGAACCTGTATCTGCTGTTGAAGCTGCTGCTGCCCGGTGTGGTGAAGTCGGTGTACAATCTGAACAACAAGCAGCTGGTGAAACTCTACAGCCAGGTAATCACTCCACTTGAATTTTGTGGAAATTTCCATTGCAAACATTTCCAAGATCAGTTTCAATCACTTCACTTTAACTTTGTGGAAATTTCAAGTGCAAACATTTCCAAGACCAGTTTCAATCACTTCACTTTAATTATATGGAAATTTCCATTGCAAACATTTCCAAGACCAGTTTCAATCACTTCACTTTAACTTTGTGGAAATTTCCATTGCAAACATTTCCAAGACCAGTTTCAATCACTTCACTTTAATTATATGGAAATTTCCATTGCAAACATTTCCAAGACCAGTTTCAATCACTTCACTTTAATTATGTGGAAATTTCCATTGCAAACATTTCCATGACAAGTTTCAATCACTTCACTTGAATTATATGGAAATTTCTATTGCAAACATTTCCATGACCAGTTTCAATCACTTCACTTGAATTATGTAGAAATTTCACTTGCAAACATTACCATGACCAGTTTCACATTATCATACCAAAAATGTCATAGATGAAAGTAAATGTGAAATGATGACGTCAAGCTGTATTCTCACATTTTGCTATTAATATCAAAAGTGCATGGTAGGAAGAGGTCAGAATGAGGGCTTTTTCTCATGTTTTTCAAGAATATGAGCATGACCTGTCAAAATTGGTAGTATGCTTTAAATTGGAAAATGCATTTATGATTGCTCTATAATATTTGATAAATTTAATATTGATAAAGCTGATATAAGACTGACAGTATTTACCTTAAATATACAAGTAAAATTGATACATGTATTACATTTCTACAATTAACAGCTTTATTTTCAAACCTACGAAAGTCAAACCATTAATTGGAAATTTCAGGATTTGATTTCAGGACAACATATACTTTTTGCCTTGGTTAATATAACTGAATAATGGCTTTAAAATCAGTCTTAAAAAAAGTTGTCAATATGTATTTCACCATTCAGATATTTCACACAAGCCAGAAGGCCATGCTAGAAGATCTGGAACAGGGAGATGTGGCTGAAACCGTGAAGATATTCTTTGAGCAGAGCGCCACATTGCCCCCACAGAAAAAGTGTACCCTCTCCATTCAGGATGTACGCATGAAGGGTTTATTGAGCACTATTTTATATGAAATATGTTAATCCTCTGAAAAATGAATTGAGGGTTTATAAAGAATTGTCTTGTATGGAATTGTGTGTCTACTGAAAACTAATCTTTATTGCTGTTTACATCCATTTTTGGTTTCCATTACAAGTATTGCATCTAAATTCTCTTAATTTCATCGTTGTGTTAACATTAAGGAATATATGCTTTATCTAGGTAAATCATGCAACATGCTCCTGATTGCTCATACACAAATATTATTCAGTACATTTTCCACTCAGAGGCAAAGTGAAAATTGCGATGTGCAAACGGCATAAAACCAGAACAGCCTCCGCGAAACTCTGTTTCTATGCTGTTTGCTGCTCATCAGTATCTAAGGATTGGAAATGAAGCATTAAAAACTTGAATCTAGGTATAAAGGTCTTTAATCAAATTTAACTTTCAAAGGGACTACAAATGCGTGAAAATACGAATCTAAGTGGTAAAGGTTTAAATGTTCAAAATGCGCTCTCGATTTTTATTGTATACCTGTAACATAATTCTGTCATTACATACTATACCTTTTTATGAAATCACACCTTTGCTAGTTTCAATCCTCAAAAATTGCACCATACTTGTGTTTGGTGTAGCTAGGCCCCGCCCACCACTGTCATGTGATGTTCTGTTGGCTACTTATGGTTGGTGGAGCTAGGGTCATGTGCTGTTCTGTTGGCTACTTGTGGTTGGTGGAGCTAGGGTCATGTGATGTTCTGTTTGCAGGTGGACAGTTGTCTGGACCAGTTGTCCAAGATGACCAAAGAAGATGACCAGGAGAGGGTTCTCAAGCAGATTGCAAATAGGTAAAATATATTTCATGCACTTAATATTGACCAAAACAGAAATTGGATTTAACACTATACCACATAGATATGTATTTTGACACATTTGTAGTCCCCTTGTAAGTTAAATTAAGTTAATGTCCTTTCTTACTGGATTCAAGTTTTTATGCTCCCCGAAAATTTTCGGGAGGCATATAGTTGCCAGTTTGAAGTTCCTTACTTCTTTACTTCCTTACTTCCTTCCTTCCTTCCGTCACACTTATGTTACAGTTTCTCATAGCCCTTTCAATATTTTACCGATCTCTTACATATTTGGCATGTAGGTACCTTGCATGGACCTCTACCTTTTCATGCGGTTTGAGGTCACTGGGGTCAAGGTCAAGGTCACCGAGGCTAATAATAGTTTTGATGTCACAATTTTGTTACAGTTTCTCATAGCACCTTCAATATTTTTCTGATCTCTTACATATTGGGCGTGTAGGTACCTTGCATGGACCTCTACTTTTTGATGGGGTATGAAGTCACTGGGGTCAAGGTCACCAAGGCTAAAAATAGATTTTTCATTCACAATTTTGTTACAGTTTTTCATAGCCCTTTCAATATTTTACCGATCTCTTACATATTTGGCATGTAGGTACCTTGCTCGGACCTCTACCTTTTGATGCGGTTTGAGGTCACTGGGGTCAAGGTCACTGAGGCAAATAATAGTCTGATGTCACAATTTTGTTACAGTTTCTCGTAGCACCTTCAATATTTTTCTGATCTCTTACATATCGGGCGTGTAGGTACCTTGTATGGACCTCTACCTTTTGATGGGGTTTGAAGTCACTGGGGTCAAGGTCACCAAGGCTAAAAATAGATTTTTCAGTCACAATTATGTTACAGTTTCTCGTAGCACCTTCAATATTTTTCTGATCTCTTACATATTTGGCATGTATGTACCTTGCATGGACCTCTACCTTTTGATGAGGTTTGAGATCACTGGGGTCAAGGTCACTGAGGCTAATAATAGATTTTTTTTTTGTTGGTTATTAACACATTGATTGACAAAGCGCATCATCGGGGAGCATCCATCAGTGTCACTGATATTTTTGTTTAGGCTTTATTTCCACCCCTTAGATACCGGTACTTTTGAGCAGCAAACAGCATCAATCCTGAGCAGACTGTGAGTTACTAGCATGCTGTTCTGGTTTTATGATGTTTGCGTAAAGCCATTTTCACTTTGCTTCTGAGTGGGAATGGGTTAAGTGGGTTGACCCTATCTATGAGAAAGTCACGGGACAAATCTTATAAAAATGTTGTAGGTATGGTAACATGTATTACATATCCAAACCTTCAGTCTGATGAAAAAATATCAGTGAGTCAAGTTACTCTTAATAAACAGGTACAACAGTTCAGAAAAATAGATTGTAATGGTTTAACTCTTTCCTCCCTAAGAAGCAAAGTGAAATTGGCTTTTGCTACTGGCCTAAAACCTGAACAGCCGGCGAGTAACTTGCAGTCTTTTCAGGTTTTATGCTGTTTATGCTGTTTGCTGCTCATCAGTAACTAAGAGTTAGAAATTAAGCCTTTAAAACTTGAATTAAGTAAGAAAAGTTTTTCATTAAATGTAACTTTCTATGGGACTACAAATGCGTCAAAATACGTATTTATATGGTAAAGGGTTCATCATTCTTATAAGTTATTGATTAGATGAAGTTTGTTTTTGAACATTTTAACCAGTAACAAGAAAATGCATAGTTGTAGACAAACAATAGTCCTGATAGGTACAGTGTAATGAGATCTGATTAAATCTGGTGAGGTTTAATTAACCCTTTACCATTTAGATACATATTTTTAGGCATTTGTAGTCCTTATAAAGATCAATTCAATTAAGACCTTTCTTACTACATAAAAGTTTATTGACTTTATTTCCAACCCTTGCATACTGATGAGCAGTCAACAACATTAAACATGAACAGACTGTGAGTTACTCTTGGGCTGTTCTGGTTTGATGCTGTTTGCACAAAGCCATTTTTACTTTGCTTCTGAGTGGGAAAGGGTTAAGAGGTTTACTAATATATCCATGAGTGACAGGATCTTATTTCCTGTACTGATTTGCTATCTCTCACATGGGTCGCTTTCCAGCTCCAGAATTGGGGGTTGGTGCTTTAATTATTGAGCATGCCCTATATTACATGTATTTATATTACTTCTTAACCCATTGCCACTTAAATACGTATTTTGACGCATTTGTAGTCCCATAGAAGATTGAATTTAGTTCAAGACCTTTCTTACTAGATTCCAGTTTTAAAGGCTTCATTTCAAACCTTTAGTTACTGATGAGCAGCAAACAGCATAAATCCTGAACAGACTGTGAGTTACCCGCAGTCTGTTCTAATTATATGCTGGTTGCAAAAGCCATTTTTTACTCTGCTTCTTATGGGGGAAAGAGTTAATTGAAGCAATAATATTCTTTACGACATGTATGTCCCCGCTGCATTGTCCTCGCTCTACTACAGGTGCACTGGTAATGACTTAAAGATGGTGATACGCTTGATAAAGCATGACCTAAGAATCAATGCAGGAGCAAAGCACATGTAAGTATATCATAAATACGTTGATAAAAGTTATCAGTATCAATACTGATTTCAGTATTTTGTAAATTCATGATCCTATTTAAATTTAAGTGTGAAAATAACGAGTTAAATTGTTTGCAAACTGGTTTTTTGGATATGAGTAATTTTCAAAATTCTGTACTTTCAACCATGTAAGAAGTTGCCTCTTATAACTTTGCTCATTTTTCTCCAAGAACCATATCTTCTGGAGACTTAAAAGTATTCTTTATTTCCTGAAGTTGTACTTTTTATGCCTCGGTAGGGTGGCATATAGCAATTGAACTGTCCGTCAGTCCGCTCTCTGTTAGTCTGTGCGTCCGTCCGAAAACATTGGCCGTAACTTTTGCAATATTAAATATAGCAACTTGATATTTGGCATGCATGTGTATCTCATGGAGCTGCACATTTTGAGTGGTGAAAGGTAAAGGTCATCCTTCAAGGTCAAAGGTCAAATATATGGCTTCAAAACGGCGCAGTAGGGGGCATTATGTTTCTGACAAACACATCTCTTGTTATTTCCTGTTAATGAGTTTACAACTTTGATGTTACAGAATTCTTGTAATTTGGCTATTTTAAGGGGGTTTATGGACAAAAAGTTTTGCCAAATTTTCTTTACCTAAAGATCATTTGTGGTGATTGGCTAATTGAAGAACGACAGAGTAAGCCCAGAGGAATCTTGTATTTTTACATGTACACATGTATGTTGAATACATTGTGTGGACATTTAAATTATTCACTTGTCCATGGACAAGTTTCTTGCGAAATTCTACTTGTTGACAAGCAAATATTACTGTAAAAATATATAAACGTATATAAATGTAACATCACAACAGCTCGTCGACAGATTTTGTTAACGCTTGAAAACAAAAATCTGAATTTCATCTTTCATATCTAAATCCAATCGTTTTGGATGTAAGCTCCATGCCACCATAGATTGCTGTGTTCCTTTTGCTACAAAGTCAATAAACCCACGCTTTTCATGCGTATTACGTGGAGCTTTATGTGCAGTATAATTTTAGTATTTTTTTTATAACTTTAACAATAACTACACATTTGCTTCTATGTATAATTTTTTTTTACATTTTAAAATAAAATAATAAGATTTTCATTTCTTTTTTTTAACTCTCTCTCAAACATAGTTATGGAGTAAACTTCTTATGCATTTCTCACGATATTGAATTTAAACTTGATATATGTCATAATCACATCAGGTATCATTTTGTAACATCTTTTATAACAGTATAATTACCATTGTTGGAGAAGTCTTGCATAGAAAGTTTACACCCTGCAAGTAATACTATATCAGTATGGTAATTTATCCTATTATCAGATGAAAATCGATATAGTGTAACAACGATTGTATAAACTTGCACTCTATACTATCGCTACTTTAAAATCAGATTTGGGGTTTTCCAAAAATTGGAGAATCTGTTTTTGTCAACTAGGAAGAGCAAAATCTTCAAAAATGTGATATTTGATATTTATTAATGGAAAAAGGGAGAAAAAAATAGGATAAATAGAATATTATGTGAGTTTTGGATAAAGATCAAGTTTATCATGCTCGGCTCGAACCATGGTAGCACTCGGCAAGCCTTGCGCTACCATGGTTATCAGTATTGCATAATAAACTTGATCTTTTCTCCAAAACTCACATAATATTCTAAATTTTCTTAATGTTACTACCACAGTTTTAACACCTTTTTTCCAGTCTTGATGCCTTGGATCCCAACGCCTATGCGGCTTTTCAGGCCTCTCGAGACTTAAAAGATGTCGTACAACGAGTTGTGGAGAATCGGGAAGGAGCAGATAAACCTGGCATGTCAAAGAAACTGTCTGTCCGAGCTTCCCTCATGACTCCTGTACTTCCTATGCTGGTAATGTCAGACTGATAGTGTTGTGAAATTGTCATGAACAGGGAATGTGATGATCGAGATAGTATGATTTACTACAGAATCATATAAGAAAGCCTTCATTTTATTATGCTCCCCCAAAATTTATTTTTGGGGGAGCAAATAGTCGCCGCTTCGTCTATCCATGTGTGCACAATTTTTGTTCGGGCTATTTCTCAGCAACTAATGACCAGAATTCAATGAAACTTTATGGGAAGCTTCACTACCAAGAGGAGATGTGCATATTATCAGCCGATTCTGGTCGGATGATTTTTCACAGAGTTATGGCCCTTTGAAGTTTCCATTAACAATTCTTGTCCGGGCTATTTCTCAGCAACTAATGACCGGAATTCAATGAAACTTTATGGGAAGCTTCACTACCAAGAGTAGATGTGCATATTATCAGCCGGTTCTGGTCGGTTGATTTTTCACAGAGTTATGGCCCTTTGAAATTTTCCATTAACTGTACATAAAGTGCAATTCTTGTCCGGGCTATTTCTCAGCAACTAATGACCGGAATTCAATGAAACTTTATGGGAAGCTTCACTACCAAAAGGAGATGTGCGTATTATCAGCCGGTTCTAGTCGGATGATTTTTCACAGACATATGGCCCTTTGAAATTTTCCATTAACTGTACATATAGTGCAATTCTTGTCCGGGCTATTTCTCAGCAACTAATGACTTGAATTCAATGAAACTTTATGGGAAGCTTCACTGCCAAGAGGAGATGTGCATATTATCAGCCGGTTATCGTCTGATGATTTTTCACAGAGTTATGGCCTTTGAAAATTTCCATTGTACATATAGTGCAATTCTTGTCCGAGCTATTTCTCAGCAACTTATTACGGGAATCAAATGAAACTTTATGGGAAGCTTCACTACCAACAGGAGATGTGCATATCATCAGCCGGTTATGGTCCGATGATTTTTCACAGAGTTATGGCCCTTTGAATTTTCTATAAACTGTACGTATAGTGCAATTCTTGTCCGGGCTATTTCTCCCCAACTACTGACTGGAATTCAATGAAGCTTTATGGGAAGCCTAACTACCTTGAGGAGATGCGCATGTTATTTGTGGGTTCTGATTAGATTATTTATTTAGAGAGTTATAGCCCTTTGAAATTTTTAAGTTGCTAAACCATCCATCGCATTATTTTGTCCAAAGTTATGCCCCTCAAGACGTTTCCTTTTATCTGAATATATATAGTGCAATATTGTGACAAAAAAAAACTTTAGGGAGCATCACTCGTCTCCGACGGTAACTTGTATCATTGGCAACGATATCGATTGCATAACAACTGCCATAAAGCAGCTGGTAAACAGCGAGCGTGTTATGTCCATTTAAAGGAAATATTAATCAGAAAAAATGTGGATTATGGAAAAATCGCCATTTGTGGAAATTTGTCGCCAGAATTTTTATTTTGTCAATATTGGGGCCAATGGCGAGTGACAGCGAGAACCTAGATTGCACAAAGTGAATCAGGCTTAGTGACCACAAACTGTCGGAGGATATGTAAGGTGCTTAAACCTTGATGTTCAATCTATCAAGGACTACCTGCTGCTTTTGTAAGACATGTATATCAATATCTTCTATTTTTATTCAGTACTTGTGTATTTTGAAGATCTAAAAAATGGTCTTTCAGTGGGGATAAAACATTGCACCTCCAGGAACAAGGTTGATACTACATGTATATCTACTAGACCATCGCTACCTTAGCTTAAATTTTATACTGAAATCTTGTTTGTTTCGTTCTGTGAAAACAGGGCTTTTAAATGTGAATAAAGTGTCATCCCTGATTAGCCTGCGCAGTATGTACTAATCAGGTATGACAGTTTCTGCTTTAATGGAATTTCGTATTTTAAAAGATCTCTTCAAAACAAAATTCCAATTGATGAAGGAAGTGTATTCCCTTATTAAAGTTTGCAGTCTGTACAGGTTAATCTGGTATGACGCTTTACGCACACGCGTTAAGCAAAGTCTTCACAGAACGTGACTCATCTCTCTATCAACAACATTACAAAGGCCAACAACTGAACTTGATTCAGGCTTTGGCATGTCGGTCAGTCCACCAGGCCATGAAGAAATGTCCCAATGGTTTCTACTTCAGGCGGAGGCATGTCGGTCCGTCCACCAGGCCATGAAGAAATGTCCCAATGGTTTCTACGCGGAGATCAAGTATGACGGTGAGAGGGTACAGCTCCACAAGCGAGGGTCAGATTTCCAGTACTTCAGTAGGAGCCTCAAACCCGTCCTGCCACATAAGGTGGGACTCTCCACATTTCAGGGCAAACAAATAAAATTTTCCAATATGTTACATGCAGAGATTTGTATTGATAACAAACAAAATTAGCGTTGTTAAAATAGCCATTATCATTCCAGAAATATTTTTTTAGAAACTGAGGGCAATTTACTCAAATATAGCTGACATTTTAATTTGCAAAATATCATCACATTATAATATTATTTCAATTATAATTGCATTATCAATATGAGTCACGATCTGGGAACAACGGGTTTAATGCAAAGTGTTGTCCCAGATCAGTCTGTGCAGTCTTCATTGTTGTCCCAGATCAGTCTGTGCAGTCTTCATTGTTGTGCCAGATCAGTCTGTGCAGTCTTCATTGTCGTCCCATATCAGTCTGTGCAGTCTTCATTGTTGTCCCAGATCAGTCTGTGCAGTCTTCATTGTTGTCCCAGATCAGTCTGTGCAGTCTTCATAGTAGTCCCAGATCAGTCTGTGCAGTCTTCATTGTTGTCCAAGATCAGTCTGTGCAGTCTTCATTGTTGTCCCAGATCAGTCTGTGCAGTCTTCATTGTTGTCCCAGATCAGTCTGTGCAGTCTTCATTGTTGTCCCAGATCAGTCTGTCAGTCTTCATTGTTGTCACAGATCAGTCTGTGCAGTCTTCATTGTTGTCCCAGATCAGTCTGTGCAGTCTTCATTGTTGTCCCAGATCAGTCTGTGCAGTCTTCATAGTAGTCCCAGATCAGTCTGTGCAGTCTTCACTGTTGTCCCAGATCAGTCTGTGCAGTCTTCATTGTTGTCCCAGATCAGTCTGTGCAGTCTTCATTGTTGTCCCAGATCAGTCTGTGCAGTCTTCATTGTTGTCCCAGATCAGTCTGTGCAGTCTTCATTGTTGTCCCAGATCAGTCTGTGCAGTCTTCATTGTTGTCCCAGATCAGTCTGTGCAGTCTTCATTGTTGTCCCAGATCAGTCTGTGCAGTCTTCATTGTTGTCCCAGATCAGTCTGTGCAGTCTTCATTGTTGTCCCAGATCAGTCTGTGCAGTCTTCATAGGCTAGTCAAGGACTCATTTTCAGCATTTATGTTGTTTTTGTGTATTGGAAGTTTGTAAAAAAAAATGCAGTGTGGGTGGAACGCGTCATCCCTTATGAGCCTCTGCGGACAGCACAGTCTAATCTAGGATGACACTTTACACACATGTATTAAGCCCAGATTTCTAAAAACAATCTCATAGATTTATCAATAATTATTGCATTACAGGTTATACAATTATTCCATGGATGCGCGGTGAACAGTCAAAACTTTTGTCCCAAGGTATCAGGGACGACTTTGGAACTGTTGCCCGAGGCCTATCATCCTTGGGCAACAGTTCCAAATGTCAGCCCTGATACCGAGGGACAACACTTATGACTGTTCACCAAGCGTCCATGAAATAACTGTTTTATTACGTGATCAAATTTCACACATAGGGGTAGTCTGACCGGTCAACAGTTTGAAATATTTTACCAGTAACAGTTTAAAAAATTGCAACATTACTTGTTCGATTACAGAAACTAATTAATTATCATTTATATAAGGAATCACGTAATAAATATATCTATCACTAAACAGGTGTTTCTTGGTCTTATATTTATCCTTTAACGCATTTTGTTGAATTCCCGTGCATCTGTACTTTAAATCATTATTTACAGTTTAAAAACAACATTTTCACAATTATTTAATTTAACAGCTTTCATTATGTTTCCACCTTTTTGAGCACAATTCGTTTCTATGCATGTTTATTGATACTCTTAAGGGGCATTTGCTATATATGCATATACAATCAACATGAGGGATGTAGGGGTGGGGCTATATGCAGCTCAAATCTGACACGACTCATATACCACTGGACCTGTACTCAGAATTGTCATAATCCAATCACATCAGAATCACTCATAGTGTACATTTAATGTCCACTGAAATAGTCAAATTTTGAAATATGGTTGTATCAAAAGTATACGTGGAAAAAAGTATATAGCTTTGTTCTAGGATACACTTTAACTCAGATTGACATTGCAGATATTTTTCTGCTATTTAAAAAAGCAATAAAACTGACCCTATACCAAACAAAATGGAACCGATTCCAAACAAAATGGACCAGATACCAGAAATAGAGATGTACTGGTATGAAACCCAGGTAATTCTTGCATGTATCGGTGCTATACACTGAGCACATAAAAGAACCAAGGTATCTATTCGCAAAGAGCTAGGGTATAGCACCCGGATTCCTTGTATCCCAATACTGTCTCTTCTGCTTGCTGTCTCTTCAGCAGAACCAAAGGACCCCATTGGAAATAAGTGCTTGCACTTTCATGGGTTATCCTTGATAAGGTCAAGGTCAAAATAAATACATACATACATACCAAACAAAATGGACCCGATTCCAAACAAAATGGACCCAAACCTAAACAAATCTGGTGTGTTTGTCTTCTCTTTTAACTTTGATCATTTCATGTCTGACGTTGTATAATTCTTCTAACATAGGTTTCCCACTTCAAGGAGTTCATTCCCAAGGCTTTCCCATCTGGGGATGACCTGATACTGGATGCCGAGGTGCTTCTTATAGACACCAACACTGGAAACCCACTGCCGTTTGGAAGTCTCGGAAAACATAAGGTCTGATACTTTGCCCATTGGCTTTTAATGAAGTCTTGAATAACAAACCCAAATGAAATACGAAAATGACTGTTATAATTTGTTATTGTGCAATTTCGCAAAATAACCTATTTAGTTTTGTTTTTCCAAACACTCTCCAGTCCGTTTCCTGGGACTTGAACCAGTACTTGGTGTCTAGGGCAGAGATCTAAAGAATGCACCCATAGTGGGGATCGAACCTGTGACATCCTTGTCGCTAGGTGGGCACCATATCCATTACGCCACGGCAACCTCTAAGTAACATTTTGAAATCTTGTTGCCTAGTGGGTATGGTATCTGTTATTGAATGTCCACTGTCGGAGCGTCCTTAAGAACCCCCACCAAAGATATCATGTACTGGTTCTATCCGGTTGATATCATGTACTGGTTTTATCCGGTTGATATCATGTACTGGTTCTATCCGGAAAACACTCTTGAGAGCATTTTGATGGCTTTTTATGCAGTTGCAATTTAATAAATGGGTGCAAAATAATATTGTTGCCTAAATTTTATTTTACAAACATTTTATGATGACTATATTTACAGAAGGAGCAGTTCAAGGAGGCCAATGTTTGCCTGTTTGTGTTTGACTGTCTGCACATCAATGGAGAAAATATCATGGACAAGTACATACCTTGAAATATCCTTTTATTATTTATGTCAAAGTGTGAGTGCAAAACTTTTATATATAGTTATTTTTATAAAGATATAGATATAGATTTAATACAGATTAAGTATGCTAACTTTATACAAACATGTATGCCACATTTATTTCAGACCTATCAAAGAAAGACGGAAGATATTATCCAAGAACATGACAGAGATTCCCAACAGAATCCTGTTCTCTGAAATGAAACACATCACTGTAAGTTCATAGGATATATCAGTACTTCAGTTTGGATTTAAAAAGTGTAGGGTTCATTATGTATAATAAAATCTTGAAGATTTTGATTTTTCTTTTAAAAGCATTATATACATTTGTAAGTTGTTTCACCATATGAATGCACTTGCATATTTAGTATTTGCTACTGACTATAAGACTAATAGTCATTTGATAATTGGACCTGTTACCAAACTTTTTTGGCAAATGTTTGAGGATTAAATGCATTCCTGACTATGGAAAATTTTGACAAGTTATTTCAATTCATTTAAAGTGTTAACTGTTTATTTTAAAAATAGAATTCTATATGCTTCTGTAGAAATTTTAAGTTTGATTGCCTAAATAATGTAGAATTGATCCTCGATCTAGAAAAACTGGGCTAAACGCATGTGAAGTCTTCACAGGCTAATTAGGGATGACACTTTCAACTTGTATTGCATTTGTCATTTCAAGGAAGTCTTTTCGTATTGAAAAATGCACTTTGGGCAGAAAGTTTTGTCCCTGATATGCCTGTTATGAGACCACAAGCTTGTCTAGAACTGAACATTGAGCACATTCATTTAGTACAGTGTTCCCTGAGCCAGGCTCATATTTGTGTCTTGTTCTGAGAAAACTGCAGTCCACACAGGCTAATAAGGGACAACACTTTCTACATTTATGGTATTTTTCGTTTAAAGGAAGTTCCTTCTTACCCAAAATCTTGTTTAGACAGAAAGTGTCGTCCCTGATTAGCCTGTGCGAACTGCACAGGCTTATCTGGGACGACACATTACGCACATGCATTATGCCCAGTTTTCTCAGAAAGCGACTCATTTGAGTATCATTATGCTATCATGTTATTGTGCACAAAGACCCTAAATATCTCTTGTTGTTGCCCTAGGATGAGGATGACCTGATGGAGATGATGACCAGGGTGTTCCAGGAGGGGCTGGAGGGACTGGTCCTTAAAGACGTCAATGTGAGTAGCAGTGTTAATAGTAGTTTAATTGAGCCTTGATCTTGAAAAATGGGGCTTAATTCATGTGCAGTATGCACAGGCTAATCAGAAACGACTCTTTCTGCCTTGACTAGACTCTTATTTAGGAGAGACTTTATTTAAACAAAATATTTAATAAGAAAGATTGTTGTGGATATGGTGTCCACCTAGCGACAGGGAGGTCACCGGTTCGATTCCCACCGTGGGAGCGTTCTTTGGATCTCCCACAGAGACACTAAGTACTGGTTCTGGTCCCAGAAAATGGACTCGAGAATCTTAGGCTGTCTATGCAATGGAGCTTAAATAAAAAGGTTTAAACTAACTAATGATAGACGAAATTATCGTCCTGGATTAGCCTGTGTTGACTAAACAAGCTTATCTCGGATGACACTTTATGCTCATGCATTAAGCCCTGTTTTCACAGAGTTTGGCTCAAATAATATTATAGTTTATTGTGTTTCTATTTATATAATCCAATCAGCTGTTGCCATTCATGTTATATTATTATATGGTATGGACGCATATCTGTACAGTATATTTTGTAAAAGACAGTTTGAGTTTAAATGAATCTATTTCAAGACTTAATGATCTTTATAAAAAGTCTACAAGGCTTTATTTCTCGATAAAAACCATTCATACAAGTACCCTTCACAACTTATTAAATGACTTGATCACTCGCCCTGAGTAACATGAATAATGTATAAAAAAATGAACAAATAATTTAGATGTTAACAAAAAGATAATAGTTTGTGTACAAAACTGTGATGTATTTGGTCTTTTACACAGCTGACATACCAAATTGGACTTGCCTGTCCAGAAAAGCATATTGTAATTCACTTTGGGAAGCTGATATAGAGCAATCCATTACAAAATATTGTATGACTGTTGAAGTTCTACAAAAAATATCACAATATATAAGTTGTAGAACTTAAAAAGTATTTGCTTCATTACTTTATATTTTAATTTGCTTGATTATTTACATATTATATTTGTATAGTTGTTATAGATTAGTAGTGTCACTTTAATCTACCTGTTTTAAAAAGCTGATGATTTGACAAGAAGTATTTCCAAACTCGCTTTATCTAGAAAAATCTTTCTGTACAGAGTATTTATGAGCCAGGCAAGCGTCATTGGTTAAAGGTGAAGAAGGATTATCTCAATGAAGGCTCCATGGCTGACTCTGCAGATCTGACAGTCCTTGGGGCATTCTATGGCACTGGAAACAAAGGTAAGAAATAGGTTACATTCAACCATGATGTAAAAGCGGACGTGATTTTGTTCTTTCATACAAGGCAAGGGTTTTGCCCTGGTTTACCTTTAACAGTTTGGATAGCATGCCTTGACATGATGGCATAATGCTTCTAATTTGTTAATTTGGCAATGTTGCCAAAATGTGTGGTCTAATAAAAAAATATGCTCATGCGAGTTAATTTGTAGCCTTTGGTTGATTAAATGAATTGTAGAGTAAAATCTTACAGAACTGAAAATTAATGTAAAAACATCAAACTATTCTTTCATTTAACCCTTTTCCCCGTAAGAAGCAAAGTGAAAATGGCTTTTGCAACGAGCATAAAACCAGAAAAGCCTGCGAGTAAATCTCAGTCTGTTCAGGTCTTATGCTGTTTGCGGCTGATCAGTATCTTTGGATTGGAACTGAAACCTTTAAAACTTGGATATAGTAAGAAGGGCCTTTAATAAAATGTAACTTTCTGTGGGACTACAAATGTGTCAAAATACACATCTAAGTGGTAAAGGGTTATCGATGTAAAATTTTGATGTATCTTATGACAAGCAGTGGAATGTCGTGAAATCTTCTGACACAGAGGTCATGTTGATTTTGCCTTTGCTACATGAACATGCTTTTAACCCTTTCAGTGCGGAAACCGAATTTTGAAGGCCTGTGCAAACAGTTTGGATCCAGATGAGACGCCACAGAACGTGGCGTCTCATCAGGATCCAAACTGTTTGCTATTCTGATAATATTCTTTGAAAAAAATCGAAGAAAATGCTAATTTTAGAAATTCAGCAGACGACATTTTAGCAGACAACAAATTTCCCAGCATGCAAAGGGTTAACCATTTACCACTTAGATACGTATTTTCACGCATGTGTAGTCCCTTACAAAGTTATATTTAATTTAAGATATTTCTCATTTAAGTTTATAAGGCTTCATCTTTAAACCTTAGATACTTTTGAGCAGCAAACAGCATACAACCTGAACGTATTTGTAGTCCCTTAGAAAGTTAGATTTAATTAAAGACCTTTCTTACTAGATTCAAATTTTAAAGGGTTCATTTCCAACCCCGAGATACTGATGAGCAGCAAACAGCATTCAACCTGATTTGACTGTAAGTAACTCAAACGCTGTTCTGGTTTTATGCTCTTTGCACATAAACATTTTATCTTGCTACTTAGTGGTAAAAGGTTAAAAGGTTTGGAGTTTGATCCCTTTAGTGTCAATTACTTTAAAGTGCTTTGTGACAACCAGTAGAATGTCAGGTCCTATGTCTAATTCAAACACATGACAAGCTCTTTATATAATTGCTCACTTTTTAAATTTTTCGGTATGTTAAACACTGGTACGAATAGACATGCTTCTCTGGAATGACAAAAACACTTTCTTTAGGAGGATAGAGTTTGGAGAGAATAAATAATTAACCCGATGGGAGGTTGTTGGATTTTGGTTGGAAAAAACACTTACACTAACTTGAGGGTGGGGGGTACAAACCAAGCTGCTTCATTCACTATGATTATTTGAATGAAACTGCTTCATAATGTGGTCAGCCTTGTTAGTACTAACAGATTCCAAAAGGCTTTTGAATTTCCAAAACTCTTGAGACTTGGATCAGATCTATTGAATAACAACAAAATATAGTCATTTGTTTCTTCCAGGTGGAATGATGTCCGTGTTTCTAATGGGGGTATATGACCCAGTCACAGACCAGTGGTGCACTGTCACTAAAGTGGGCAACGGCTTTGATGATGCCACACTGGACAAACTGCAGACTGAACTTGACATGGTCAAAGTGGGTGTAAAGATGCTCTTCTTGCCGATATTTTATTCTTTTAACCTTTTACCCTTAGATACGTATTTTCGTGCATTTGTAGTCCCTTAGAAAGGTACATTTAATATAAGACTTTTCTTGACTAGAAACAAGTTTTTAAGGCTGTATCTCAAAACCATAGAAACTGATGAGGAGCATACAGCATAAACCCTGAACAGACTGTGAGTTACTCTGGTTTTATGCTATTTGCACATAGCTATTTTCACTTTTCTTCTAAGTTGGAAAGGGTTTACACAGCAATAAAGCATGATTAAATATATTTTTTGAAGTTGACTGGGCAGTTAAATGGAGTTTGGGAAAGAGTAGTTATTCAAGATGCATAGCATCAGTTTTTCTCCCTTAATACAGACATAAACCCATGCATTTCTCCTGTTTTGGAACAGATATTTCTTTATGAACAATTTTAAATTATTAATGAAATTGTTTAGAAAGAATGTATACAGTGTTAAACATATGTTACTTTTCTAGTGGGATTCAAACACAAGTCTCTAAAAAAGCCTTCTTCATTAACAATTAACAACACCTCAGTCCTGTTATCAATACTAATCATGGATATTGTCGCACTACATGTACATTTCATTCATAATGATTTTACTAACATAACTTATTTTCCAGCATTATCTGAAAGTGTTCCTGCAGAATTTGTTTATGATAAAGATAAATATTTAAATGAGCACTTATCAAAAAAAGACATACATGTACATGTCAAGAAACCATTAACTATGACTTTAACAAATTTAGCCTCTTAATTGTTGATATACCTTATTCAAAGATAACCAGGCCCCGTGTTCACAAAACATTTTTTGCAATTGAAAATCGATTTTGCTTGTCATTGAAAATGGATTTCCATTCTAGTTGATAGGCAAAAAAGAAAATCGATGTCAGTTAAAATCGATTTTCGATTGCAAAATCGTTTTGTGAACACGGGGCCAGACCTTGTTGGCAGTTATAAATATTAGACTTCTGAAGAAACTGCATTTATATATAGTTGCCAAGTACACTTCATAGAAACAAAAATTTTGCTTTTGTAAAAGTATTTATAAGCCTAAGATGCTAAAATATGGGTTCTTCTAACTGTTATAACTTTTTTGAATTTATCATAGATGGTTAATATGTTGTATTTTTTAATTGAGCTTTCTTCAAAATGATGCATGTTTTGTATTTAATTGAAACACATGCTGTCATTGAATATGTATGTTTATGATGATAAGCTTCATATGCTTAAGTCAAAATAAACTAGTCTGTGCTGTGTATTTGTACTTTTTTGTTCTTTTTACTATGCCTGCTGTTGTGAAAAATCATATCAACTCTGTTTCAGATAAGCAAGCAGGTTGAGAAAGTGCCTGACTGGTTAAATGTGAAAAAAAATATGGTGCCAGACTTTGTGTGCACTGATCCGAAGAAGGCCCCCATCTGGGAAATAGCAGGGGCAGAATTTACCAAAGCTGAGGTATTCACAACTGTGATGAAAAGTGAAATGCCGTTTTAGTTTTTTAATTGTTAAAAGCAAATTCTTTTTAAAATGTGTTGAACTTGAATTATAATTATATTCACAAATGGACAAATGGAAAACCTGTAATCATGAATGTATTAATGGCTGTACAGGAAGAGTGTAAATGTTATAAGCTTGGAAAAAATAATTAATATGTAATGTGTTCCTACACACTACCTATCGAAGGTTCACACAGCAGATGGGATCTCTATACGGTTTCCCAGGGTGACAAAAGTGCGAGATGACAAGTCTTGGAAAGAGGCCACAGACCTACCACGATTGAAGGTAAGAGTCTAGAGCTGTTACTGCTTGTTGCCAATTTATAACATTTTTGATAACATTTGTGGCACTTAAATGAGCCTTGAACTTGGAAAACTGGGAATGCATGTGCGAATAGTGTTCTACCAGACAAGCCTGTGCAGTCTTCAATATGTATAGTCAATTTGTTACAGACTGTTATTACTTAAAATAGTTAAAATTATTCAAAAGAGTATAGATTTTTTAGTAAACATATTTTATGACATTCTTCAAAAATACCAAAATATGGGAACAAGCTCCTTTAAATCAGAAGTGAATGTTTGCATTTTCACAGTTGTTAGCTTATCATTATTGTGTCAATTGTTAAGGTGCTGTTCAAGACCTCCAAGGAGACTTCGGACCTTGTCATCCCTGGCACAAAGGGGAAAGGGAAAGGCAAATCTCCAGTAAAGAAGGCACAGTCCAGTGGAAGTGAGACTGAAGATGGTGAGCATTCATCAATAATAGATAGTGCTGCATTGTGAGAAAACTGGGCAAAATGCATGTGCCTTAAGTGTCGCCCCATGAAAAAACTGGGCAGTTTTTAGCCCTTTGCATGCTGGGAAATTTGTTGTCTTCTAAAATGTTGTCTGCTGAATTTCTAAAATTAGCATTTTATTCGATTTTTTTTCAAAGAATACTGTCAGAATAGCAAACAGTTTGGATCCTGATGAGACGCCACATTTTGTAGCGTCTCATCTGGATCAAAACTGTTTGCAAAGGCCTTTAAAATTTGGTTCCAGCACTGAAAGAGTTAAAAGAATCAGGGTGGAAACTTTCGGCTCTTACAGTAATTTTGTTTAAAGGAAGTTACTTCTTAGGGAAAAACCAGTTGTGGCGGAATGTGTCATCCCTGATAAGCCAGATAAGGCAGCACAGGCTAATCAGGGACAACACTTTACGGACATAATTCAAGCCCAGTTTTCCTAGAACAAGGCGGAATATTTAATAAGGAAAAACAATAAATATTTTATCGTCTAAAAAGTGTTTAATTTGGTACCTGTTATTAAATGTTACCAATCAAATGTCTGCAATCTTAGTGGAGCTAGGGGGGTGGGGGCACATGCACACTGTAGATGTTGGCTTTATGGAAATGGACATGTTTGGCACACATTATACTCTTTAAAAAAAATCATGTCTGTGTGATGTATCCAAGATTAACTTGTATTGCAGATGTTATAAAAAATATTTGTTATAAAGAGAACCATTAAATAAGATATTGGCTAGGAAATATATTTAAACGCCATGCAAATTCAGTTTTAGAAGTTATATATTAGAGTCACTCAGTTTGTCTGTTATTCAGTCTGCATTTAATGTTAAAACAAGTTTGTGTTGCAAAGAACTAAATTTCTGAAGTAATTCCACTTCCAACATGTCAACTCAATAAAGTTTTGATGTGCAAGACCCTTTTTTCCATCTAAAGTGATCCACACTTTCCTTAGTCTATTTGCCATTGAACATAAATGATAAAGCAAAATTGGGGAAGGTGAAATGATTATTACCTAGGTCACATTGCAGTGTTCCATAGTCTTGTTACAAGTTAAGTACCATATACAATGACCCTCTAGTCAATATTTCTTTTCTGATAAACTTATACCCTTTTGTATCACAGACAGTGTTTCAACTCCCATCAAAAAGGAACCTTCCACCCCAAAAGTATCTAGGACGCCTGTTAAATCAGCGTCAGGGGAGTCCTCCAGTGACGGTGGAGGGATCAAGAAATACTTCTCACCACTGAAGGAGCCTAACACTTCTACGTCTAGCACACCAAGCAAAAGACCCAGCGATAATGGGACATATGAAGCAAGTCCGGCAAAAAAGGTGCTTGTATACAGCAATATGATTATTTCATATTATATTATCAGTTTTAATAATGATAAAATAGACATTTTAAATCAGATAAATAATGTAGCAATAAAATGTATTATTATTTTTAATATGATGAATAATTATATTTTTGTACAGATGCCCTTTGGTGAAGTCTACGTATCTATTGGTCTGTCCACACACCTTATTTGTTAATGTCTCTGACATCTGCTGATGCACATTGACCTAATTTTGAACTAAGACTAACTCAAATGGAACAATTAATCTGTACTGACTAGGCTTCCACCAGGCGCATCAGCTTTTCATTAATGCAGCATCTTGCTTTCTTGTTGTTATATCCATATATTTGTCATAACAATAAGTAATGTGTTGTTTCTTCTCTCGCCATTTTTAAGTCCAAGCCAGAGTGCCGCTATGGTTCGGACTGCTACCAGAAGAGTGCAGAACATCGAGAGCAATACTGCCATCCTCCGAAAGTACAGCAACAGTCTCATGGGGTGGGTGAAGGAATGGTTTCTGTATTACTGGACATTGTGCCTTGGGGTGGGTGAAGGAATCGCTTCTGTATTACTGAACATTGTCCCTTGGGGTGGGTGAAGGAATGGCTTCTGTATTACTGGACATTGCCCTTTGGGGTGGGAGAAGGAATGGCTTCTGTATTACTGGACATTGTGCCTTGGGGTGGGTTAAGGAATGGCTTCTGTATTACTGAACATTGTGCCTTGGGGTGGGTGAAGGAATGGTTTCTGTATTACTGAACATTGCCCTTTGGGGTGGGAGAAGGAATGGCTTCTGTATTACTGGACATTGTGCCTTGTGGTGGGTGAAGGAATGGCTTCTGTATTACTGAACATTGTCCCTATGGGTGGATAAAGGAATGGCTTCTGTATTACTGAACATTGTCACTTGGAGTTGGTGAAGGAATGGCTTCTGTATTACTGAACATTGTCCCTTGGGGTGGGTGAAGGAATGGCTTCTGTATTACTGAACATTGCCCTTTGGGGTGGGAGAAGGAATGGCTTCTGTATTACTGGACATTGTGCCTTGGGGTGGGTGAAGGAATGGCTTCTGTATTACTGAACATTGTGCCTTGGGGTGGGTGCCTTGGGGTGGGTGAAGGAATGGTTTCTGTATTACTGAACATTGCCCTTTGGGGTGGGAGAAGGAATGGCTTCTGTATTACTGGACATTGTGCCTTGGGGTGGGTGAAGGAATGGCTTCTGTATTACTGAACATTGTCCCTATGGGTGGATAAAGGAATGGCTTCTGTATTACTGAACATTATCACTTGGAGTTGGTGAAGGAATGGCTTCTGTATTACTGAACATTGTCCCTTGGGGTGGGTGAAGGAATGGCGTCTGTATTACTGAACATTGTCCCTTGGGGTGGGTGAAGGAATGGCGTCTGTATTACTGAACATTGCACATGGGTTGGGTGAAGGAATGGCGTGTGTATTACTGAACATTGTCCCTTGGGGTGGGTGAAGGAATGGCGTCTGTATTACTGAACATTCCCCATGGGTTGGGTGAAGGAATGGCTTCTGTATTACTGAGCATTGTCCCTTGGGGTGGGTGAAGGAATGGCTTCTGTATTACTGAGCATTGTCCCTTGGGGTGGGTGAAGGAATGGCTTCTGTATTACTGAACATTGTCCCTTGGGGTGGGTGAAGGAATGGCTTCTGTATTAATAGTGATGGAAAAGAATACTGAAAATGATATTCAAATATTTGTTTGTAATTATTCGAATATATTCGAATATTCGATTTTGAAACCTTGTATTGAAATGTCAGAAATTATGACCGTCCGGAGCAACTTACTATTTCATATTGCCACTAATAAATCGTATCATATGTGCAGCTTTTAAAAGCTTGATAAATTAATAATTTTAGAAAAATATTATTTAATATTATGTTCTTCTTTTTAAATAAATACTTTTTATTCTCATAAGATGTAATATATTTCTGGAAAACACATTACCGTAATTTTAATTAATTTTAATACTCCTAATTGATTCTGATTACTTCCCATCGATAATATTTATCCTTTTGTTATTGCAATTTTTTTCTGGAATTAAGAACCACGCTGATTAAACTGGTAAATATTTGAGTAACTAAATTCTGATTAAGTAAACATTGATTTAATGGCTAAAGCATTCATAACAAACATGGCATACATCCCGATTTCAATGGGAAAGCCCTGCTTTTGGGGTATTTGAGCCGGCGTCCTGATATGAGACAATTTAAACCGACATTCGTAAAATACGATGTACGTTGTATAAATTAACAATCAATTTCACTATTCAAGATCTGTATAATTGCTGAAACTTACTTTCACTAACCCCTTTATTGCCCCTTATTACTATCTACTTCTAGTACACGAGTGTACCAGTGTAGTTTTTTACTACTTATCAGCTACCTATCGGCAAATTATTTATTTTATCAGGCATTCACACAATGGTGTTTTATGATATGGGTCGCTATTGATAGATGTTTCACACTGAAATAAAAGCCAATTGCGGCCCAATCAAGTCAAAAGATACTGTGTATTATTCCACCTGAGGTTAAAAGACCTGTCAAAGCACAGATTTTGTATATCAAACAAATTAAATGCTAATTGATACACATTGGTGTGTTTCACATAAATTAATTTTCATTTTTCGACTGATATTCAGAAAATAGTTTGTACATATTGCATCAATATAAATTTGAAGTAAATTGGTGATTGGTCTCACCTTATACCCTCCCGTTTGCCAATTATCACCTCTTTCATTGAAGGCAGCTGACATCAAAACAATGACTTATACAGAGAAGTCATCTGCACTAAACCCTAACTGCAACTTTGTACATGTACTTATAACTTTTTAAGAAGTATCTTGCATAAAAAAAGAATATTCAAATATGAATTTTGGATTCGAATATTTGGCCAATTTTCGAATATTCGGACCCATCTCTAATTACTAAACATTGCCCCTTGGGGTAGGTGAAGGAATGGCTTCTGTATTACTGAGCATTGTCCCTTGGGTTGGATGAAGGAATGGCTTATATTTTACTGAACATTGTCCCTTGGGATGGGTGAAGGAAAGGCTTCTGTATTACTGTACATTGCCCCTTGGAGCGGGTGAAGAAATGGCTTCTGTATTACTGAACATCGTCCATTGGGTTTGATGAAGGAATGGCTTATATTTTACTGAACATTGTCCCTTGGGGTAGGTGAAGGAATGGCTCCTGTATTACTGAACATTGTCCCTCAGGTGGGTGAAGGAATGGCTACTGTATTAATAAAAGTTTTAATCTTTTTTTTGTTAAACACTGGTTGTGTTTATATTGAGTTATTTTGTGCAAATATAAAGATTATTTAAAACATAATTTTAAGTCTCAGGGACAAACTCATTTGTACTCTATCTTTGGGATTATGATGGCAAATAAGGATTGTTTCTAGTTATTATCATAACCCACTTTTAATTAATAGGTGATATAAACTTCTCACAATACATGGCAAAGTACATTACGATTAGATTACTCATTAATATTTCTAGAACATGGCAGTAACGTTTGGAACATATACCAATCACAAACTTGTGTACGTTCCAACTAGGTAGCAGACTTTAATTTTCAGTGGTACACAAAAGAACCCAGTCTAGTAACAAAGTCTGTATACTTTCCAGGTATTGCCAAATGTCTTCACTGGGGCCAAGATATACCTGCCAGCAGACATTACTGATTTTAAAACACTCAAGAGATATGTTGTGGCGTATCCTTTTTGCAAGAAGTTTTAACTCACCTGAGCAATAAGAACCCTGGTGAGTAGTCACCTGAGCATGAAGTGCTTGTGAAGGGAAGTATTCAAGTATTAGGAAAAAAAAGCTCATTTAATGGGAAATTGTCCAGTCAATATGGAAAGTTTACCTATTTCCATTTTTAGCTCGGCGGTTTTTGGAGAAAACTCAAGGTGTTGTCATAGAAAGCTCGTTGCCCCGCGTTGTGCTAAAACCTTTACATTTTATAAACCTTTTGAACAATGGCTCTAACATCAAACTGCTTCCACCTACAACTTTGAAACTTCATATGTAGATGCACCTTAATGTGTTCTACATGCCACACCCATTTTTGGGTCACTAGGTCAAAGGTCAAGGTCACTGTGACCTCTAAAAAAACAATTCTGACAAGCTTTCATTTATTCAAAACTGCACCCGCAGCCGAGCGTTGGTGGCCGTTATGCAGTGCTCTTGTTTGAAGATATAAGTAATATGGCAGCCGCAACCTAATGTCAGACTTTATTTTTAAAGATTATTTTGTGTTTCATGTGATCTTCAGATTTCACTTGCCTTAATTAATATACAGGGATTGAAATAGGATTTTGTCTCCTTATCATGCATCTCTTGTTCTATTACTCTTGTAATGTTTGTTTGATCAATGTATGAATTTGTTTTAAGTTGGGCCGCTTAGTTTTGTTTATGGAGTGCTGGACTACAAAAACTGAGGATCATGGGTTTGAATCCCGGCAGGGCCATATACAGAGGTGGTAATCACGTGATAGTCAAGATGGCGACGTCCATGCTGAGACAGTTATTATTACCGTTTTATTCCCTTTATTACTTTTGTTTAATTTTTAATTTACACTCACTTTCCAGCCATCTTGAGTATCATGTGATTACCCCCTCTGACAAGGTTTCTATGGTAAGTCTCCTTCTGACTCAAGTTTTAGTAGGTCAGTTGTCAGTTACTGGCATAAGTATGTGTATTTAGCACTGGTAAACCAGTTATTCCAGCAAAAGTGAGTTGTTAAATGACCGCTGTGATAATAAAAGGAACCTTTTCATGTTTCGGTAAATTGACAAAATTATTTAAAAAAATATTCAGATTTGCAAATGGTCTTAGTTATGATATTTGTGAGAAAACAGTAATACTGAACATTCACCATGCTCTAAAATGTCTATTACATGCATCTTTTCAAGATTTTACAACCTGAACATTATAAAGAGTTGCAATAAGAAAAGGTTGAATAATTTTGAGATTTTGAATGATTTTCTGTTGTTGTAGTTATAGTTTGAGACACTAGGAGGATTGCTTATATAAAGTATAAAATACATCACTCATTGTACGAGCACGGATGGCCGTGATCTAAGCGATAGACTTTTACTCCTAGGGTCAGTGGTTCAAGCCCAGTTGAGGGATACTTTTTATGTCCCCCACCACTATAGTGGGGGACATATTGTTTTTGCCCTGTCTGTTGGTTTGTTGGTTTGTTTGTTCGTGTGTTTGCGTCAAACTTTAACATTTGCCATAACTTTTGCAATATTGAAGATAGCAACTTGATATTTGGCATGCATGTGTATCTCATGAAGCTGCACATTTTGAGTGGTGAAAGGTCAAGGTCATCCTTCAAGGTCAAAGGTCAAATATATATCTTCAAAGCGGCACAGAAGGGGACATGGTGTTTCTGACAAACACATATCTTGTTGTCTTTTAATTTTATTGTTGTTTTATACTGGAGCTTTTTAGATCCAATATTTACATTTAACCATATAAAGCATTTAATGAAAAACTTCAATATAGGCCAAAATCTGTGAAAAGGTCCCTTTAACTGGCCAAGTTCTACTCCCATCTCTAGTATTTAACTATGTTGCCTCAGATGAACATTCTTGCTTTAACTAGTATTAAGATTTGATGGTGAAATAGTTCCAGAGTTTAGCAAGACCACGGCCACGCATGCTGTTGTTTCAAGCAAATATCAAGTAAGCATGTTTTTGTGAGCCTATAAAAAATATTGCCATCAGGTACAGCTAAAATGGTAAAGCTTACATTTGTTAATGTTTTAGATTTGACTAGTTAAGCAAAGTGTTTAACATTTTGGTAAAATTTATGCCAGTAAAGATAGAGGAATTTGTATCCAGAATTTATTATTGGTTAAATATACCTCTGACATTTTGAAGGACTTGGTCCTTTTATTTTATTTTGTTTGATATATTATATATAATCTACAGATGACAGAAGGCATATAGCTATGGTCTCTCTGTTTGTTAGTTCATTTCCTTTTGCACAAGGTTAACCCGAATTTACATTTTACATGTTTTGTATATCATTAATAATTGTTTCATACAACTTTTTATACTTGAATGGATAAAAAAAAAACTTTAAACACACTTGCATAACTTGACCTCAGTATGGTCTTCACCTTGACCTACTTTAAAACTCGGGGCTCATTCAGAAAGTAGGGATTTTTGGTTAACCCACAATAGTCTCGTCTGACAGGGTTTTTCACCCTTATATAACAGGGGCCGAAATTCGGCCCCTTCCCAATTGAAAATAAGGTCATTTTTTTCCCAAAATTGATAGAGGAATTTCCCAATTTTTTTTTTTTTACTTAGACATATTGGGCATCACTCAAATTGAAAGCAATGAGCTCTAATATGATTAAGAATGCACCACAATATGTCTTTTAATACTTCTGCACAATGAAAAAGACCCTGTTTCAAAAACTTTTAAAAACATGGTCTTCCCAAAATGAACAGTTATCGCGCATGAAATTCCCAATTTTAAAGGCTAAGGCCTCTTCCCAATTTTCTGTTAAAAAGCCCTGTCTGACATCAATCATGTGTACAACAAAGCTTTCAGACTTGTATGGATGATGTCTTTGAACACTATCAACACACCTACATCACCTGACCTCAGTTTAACATTGACCTTGACCTATTTTTAAACTTCGACTTTTTTTAAGTCAGAAGGTTCAAATTCTTTGTAAATCAAAATGACGTGTTTTGTCCGACATCAATACCACGTCCAACAAAGCTTTGATACTTGTATGGATGATGTCTATTAACACTCTCAGCACACCCACGTTGCCTGACCTTATGTTGACCTGCCTTTGGACATAGACTTATTCAAATAGGCCAATTAACCAAAACTGACATATATAAACTGATAAATTTTTGAAGAATACTGCATCTTGTTTTGAATATAAACTTTGATATTCAAATGGTAATAATTGACAGGTTTACATGTAGAAAAAACTTACTTGAACTCATTGAATAAATATAAGTGTTCCTTTAGGGCATGGTATTATTTATATGCAAAGTGACAATATAAATTTGATAAAACAAGCTATATATTTACCTTGTTTCTTTTATGTAGTGTGTTTTGACACTTCTGTTTTGCTTGAAGCAATATTTGCAGTATATACCCGGTAGTGTAGGTCAAATGTGATGTTAAATTGGTCCACTAGCTTTAATTATTTCTTTGATACATTTATGTAATAATATATGTAAGAATCAACTTTTTAAATGCAAATCTTTAAATAATTTTTATAGGACTTTTGCATGGTAAATTTTAACCCATTTATGCCTAGCATCCTGAAAAAAGGACATTGCAAACAGCATAGACCCAGATGAGACGCCGCATAATGCGGCGTCTCATCTGGGTCTGCGCTGTTTGCTTAAAGGAATTTCTGTAAGAAATATTCTAAATATAGAAATAAGTATACTAGACATCCCTAATTTTATAAATACATTGATATAATTTAGAAGGATGGGAGAGTCCACTGGGCATAAATGGGTTAAGAGTGTATGCTTCATTTAATTGTGTTAAATGCCAATCTTATTCTTTGCATTATTTTTATTCCGTCAAAAACAGGCTGTAGGTGGGCTATATGGGGGTCATGTCCTGTAAGTAAGTCTGTCCCAAAATCTTGAGTGTGAAATCCCCATGTATTAAAAGATTTCCAAATTATATTAATAACTTGAAAAATGTTTACCTTCTTAAGACAGTGTGTTTTGGGAAATAACAACATCGCTACACTCTAGATCAAGGTTATACTTTCAAGTTGAATGTCATTACATTGCATTTTAGTGACACTATAGGCTTTGTCCGCTTTTTTTCTTGGCCATGCATTGAAGGATTTAAAATAACTTTTGACAAATGTCCACCCATATGAAACATGTGTTGCGCACTAGAATGGTATGACCACCTTCACGCTGAAAGTCATACTTAAAGGTCCAATTTCAAACTGCTACATTTTTTTAACAATAAGGCTTGTCTGCTGTACAGCACAATGATTTCAAAACATGGTACAGGTGAAACTTTTACTTGTGTCAGACGGTTTATCACACACAAGATTGTTATCTTGACGAACATACTTTGTATAATGGTAATCATCGCTGTTGGTAACATTTATCGTTTTCTGTGTACTTTGAGAGAGCATTTTAATACAAATTGTTGTGACATTTTGTTCACCCCAAACCAAACCCTTTATCCTGTTACAGGGTCCAGCCATAGAATGCTCTGGTGTGTGTGTGACAGTCGACTGGCTCTGGAAGTGCATACGCACCAAGAGGATACAACCTACCAAGGACTTCTTGTTGAAGTCTTGAGGACATCATTATCGTGTTTGGGCCACCCTCTTATGAAGTCACAAATGAGTCTCACGCTTGGAAACCAAGGGTGGTATTCCAGAAGCATCTTAAGTTAAATTTTATTTTTATCCTTAAATTGGGAATTTTTCTTAAATGTTTCATTTCATACTGCAATAGTTAGGCTTCGAATATTACATCAAAACAACAATGTCAACAATTATGTCAATGTTATTTGAGTAATACCAAAAAACATACATGTCTTTATTTAGTAAAGAAATACAAAACATTATAATTTTGAACTTAAGTGAAAATATTTAAGAAATGACTTAAAATGTTTCTGGAATACGACCCCTGGGCTTAGTTCTTGAGCTGGAAAGTTTGTGCAGTCTGCACAGGCTAATCACGAACAGCTCTTCCTGCCTAAACTCGATTTTTGTTGATAACAGGCTTCCTAGAAACAACAAATTCCATTAAAGCAGAACTGCACAGGCTAATCAGGAACGGCACTTTGCGCACATGTGTTTAGGCCTGTTTTCCCAGAGCGAGGCTCAAAAATGCTCGCCATAAACGGAGTCAACTTGATTGATATTTTCCTTGAGTTGTTGCCATATGTTTCTAATGAGCAATTTTTCAGCATGTTTGTAGTTAATCTCCCTACTTGTAGTAGTACACACACATGCATATATATGAAGTAGACACTTCAATTTGCAACTGAATGTTTCTTTTTGTCCCATTGTTTATTTTTTTAACATACAAATTTGAGCATACATTAAATGATTTGTGTACAATATAAAAAAACTTGATAATGTTAAATGCATTGACTGATTGAACCTTTTTTTAATTCTGCAATTTGTTTTTGTGATGCTTGATTAAGTATACATTAAATACTCAGAGGCAATATGAAATTCATGTATGATTGTTGTTTTTTCTTGTGTATGTAATAAGTGTTTAACTTTGAAATGTTGTCTTTTTCATTTATTTAATGGTTATAGCGCCATCTTTACATAGTATTATACCTGTCACTATATATCTTTTAAGAATCATATACATGTTTGGTTTTCACTTTGATGTCCTTTTATGTAATCATATAGTTGAAAGCATGTCCTAATTATTTGATAGTGTTATCCATGATTTACGTGAAAGTGTACATGTACGTGTTATGTATTACAATCATTATGATTTTTGCAGTTGTACGAATGAATTTTAGATCTCGGGTATTAAATGTTGTGAAATAAAAGAGACAAGAACCTGTTGTTTTTTTGCAAACAGACCTTTTTTTTATGGAAATAAATACGTTAAACTCTAATAACAGCATCTCGAGTCGCTGAAATGTGTGATCTACCTACTACAGCGCGCCAACATAAAGCAGTAGTATCCTTGATCGCTGAAATGTGTGATCTACCTACTACAGCGCGCCAACATAAAGCAGTAGTATCCTTGATTTCGCGGATTAAGAGTAGGCATGAGGTTTCTCGTCAGATTTCTCTAACATCTTAGAACAAACTCATTACTCTGCCATACGCAGTGAGTAACTCTTTTTCTTCCCTCTCTCTTTCTTTTTTATGTCCCGCCCCCCCCCCACCACTATAGTGGGGGACATATTGTTTTCGCCCTGTCTGTTGGTTGGTTGGTTGTTGTTGTTTTTTTGTGTTTTTTATTTGTTTGCTCCAACTTTAACATTTTGCCATAACTTTTGCAATATTCAAGATAGCAACTTCATATTTGGCATGCATGTGTATCTCATGGAGCTGTACATTTTGAGTGGTGAAAGGTCAAGGTCATCCTTCAAGGTCAAAGGTCAAATATATCATTTCAAAGCGGCGCACTAGGGGACATAGTGTTTCTGACAAACACATATCTTGTTTTATCTCGTATTGCATAGAAACATAGTCATAGAAACGAAGGGATAGTTAGCCACTGAAAGTAGTGTCACCTTCTGTCGCCAAAATATTTCCTGAATCTATTGAATTTTATTTCGGAAATTAGACTAACTTACAGGTAAGTTTCGTTTAATTTTGAAATTATTCGCAGCGGTTAAGCATACAATTACTACATGACTAATATTTAAGGAAATATTTTTTGTGACAATTTTGAGCAGCGTTGAATGATCCCGATATTTATATGTAAAGTTTCTTCGAAATCGGCCAGCGGGCCATGCCTGTATGAACTAAAAAAGTTTTCTACCGACAAATATTTTTATATGAAAACCTATTGAAAGATATAAACCTTTTTACGTGAAGATAAATTTAATGGAAGGACGCGATAAAGCTAAGGTCGAAAGACGGAACAAGTGATGAAAAGGGTAACAGAAACCAGGCGAGAGCTGTGGTGTACAGAGATGAAGGAGATCAGAAGTGATGAAGCAGATTAGATAAGACTGTATTTGCGTAACAAACATGTCTCCTCACTTATTTCGATTTGACGACGCACATCGCACAACGATTTACGGATATAATGTAATATCAATAGCTCACATGGAGCATTGTGCTAATCAGTGACGCCAATATCCGCATTTATGATATTTTTCGTTTACGGAGTCTCTTCTTAGCAAAATCCAGTTTAGGCGTAAAGTGTCGTCCCTGCTAAACCTGTGCGGACTGCACAGGCTAATCTGGGTTGACACTTTACTTACATGCCTTAAACCCCCTGTTCATAGAGCAAGGTTTAGTTATATAACCAGATGAATTAGGTGGCACTTAGTATTTTGCGATAGTATTTACAAAACCATTCTAAGTTGGCAACACTATGTCGGATATCGGTTCCTACGAAATAGCGAATATCTGTTGCGGACAAAAATGTATGAACCAATGTCCGCGATGTTAAAATTTTTTTTATCAATGGCCAGCTTCCCCCAAAAAACTAACGAATCGATGTCTGTTTCTCAAAATAATGTAGGAATCAATGTTCGAATTTTCAAAATAACGTAGTACTATGTTCGCTTGTGGTGAAAAAATATGAGAATCATTGTCCGTTTGAACCGTTAAACGGGATTAAACCGATTTCGTTCATCTTCGTACTGGATTAATATGATAACATGAAAATACTAACTAATATAATTTGAGTAATATGTACATTACTTATAGCAAGAACAAAAGTTGAACGCAATACCACTGGGCCATTCAAGATTTCGAAAATTGTTGTGCTTTTTAAACGCACTTTTTAATCTGTCGTTGAAGAGCGTTACAAAAAAAAATAATTATTTTATCGAGTTCGTTTGATGAACATCTATTATTAAAACGATATGTTAACTATTTTAGTCACAAGTTTTATGTGTTTTTTAACATAGTGTAAAAAAAATCTTATTTATTACATTTTTTAATCGTTATTTATGCTTATATATAAGCATAAATGACGATTTGAACAATGTAGTAAATAAAAAAAAATATTTACACTATGCTCAACAAATCAAACTATCACTTCTGACCAAAAATATTTAACATATCGAAACTAGATATGCATCAATCGAACTCGATAAAATCATATGAACGTAGTCCCTTTAAATGTTATTTGCGATATCACTGGAGCTCAAAGTCCATAGTCAGCAGTTAAAACATCGTGCTAGTCTTAACTTGAATGTGACTTCGGAGAGCAATGTCCTTCAGAATTCAATAAAATTACGGACTAAAGATACAATAATTACCAAAATCAAAAATTATATATATAATTATTCGCACATTAAATCAGAATAATGTATATATACATGTACATATAGTATGGTAATAACATTTTATTATAGTAAGCTTAAGTCATGCCATTTTTACGCAACATGTTCGCGATTATTAGCGCACGGTACATAAATAAAAGTTTTGCGACGTACAGTTCAAATTATGAAGTGCTATCTTTTACGCCAAGTGCAAATATCAGATAAATGAGTCCTCACCACCCACGCTCAGTAAGACAAGCTTTACTCGTGCGATAACCGAGATAGCTTACGCGTGGGTTGATTTATTATCAAAATTTTATGTAGTTAATTATGTTGGTCAATACATGTATTTTTATGAATATGAATATATCAATTTTATTCCGTTATTCTTGCCATCTTAATTGAAGAAAACTTGTTTGATATTCCATAGAAGAGACTTAGTAATTTTTTATAAACCCGCTTAATACTTTAAATGTTAATCCGCTATGTGAACACTATTACAAATATACAGACATTAAACCATTTTGTGATGAAACTGGCTATGGTTTATACCGTTTGATTATCTGTTTATGACAAATGATTTTTCGTTGTTAACATTACGTTGCATGTGTAAATTAAGTAACAGTTTATTATTGTTGCGTTAACCAAACCCATAAAGTTACTGCTCAATATTTTTACTAATAAAAGACGCTGAAGTATATAAAAAATGTCAAATAAGCACATACAAGTCGTCTTCCATCTTTGGTTTATGATACCGTGTTATTAGTTACAAACTGCATAGTCATTATCGGATCAAACCATGTAATAGTTTGTGCTTTTCATACATGCTTTTAAATCGGATTATAAATGCCTGAAGGCTTAGTTTCAGGAATGTTGATTCTCTCCCCCATTGTGTTCTTTCAGTGTACATATTGGTTATAATACATACTATATTTGCCCGCCATAAAAGTTTACATTTTATATGGTCTCTCAGCTGACTGAGAAATGACCCCGCAGGATTTCAACAAATAGCTTTTTTTCAGGATTACACTGTAATGTACTTGTTGCTGTTGTAATGTATCGGATAAATAAAGTATACCCAACATGTAATACATTTGTGTCGTGCTCTGTGAAAAGGGGGTTAAATGCATGTAGGTAAAGTGTCGTCCAAGATTAGCCTGTGCAGTCCGCACAGGCTAATTAGGGACGCTACTTTCCGCTTTTATGATATTTTTCTTATCAAGGAAGTCTTTTCTTAGCAAAAATCAAGTTAAGACAGAGAGTGTCGTCCATGATTTTACGCACATGCATTAACCCCCATTTTCACAGAGCACGGCTCATTTATGTTTAATTGTATAAACTAAAATTGACGCAGCTTACACGGCGCTCAGTGATAATCTGGCGCACAGCACTCCATTTCCCGCTCCATGCGGAAGTCCGGACCGCCATTCCTTGCATCACCCAGTGGGACGAATAGAGCGACGGTGCACAAAAAGCCTTGACTTAAGAAGAGATTGACTGGTCCTTTCGCACATCAGCCTGGATCTATTCTGGCAAATAAGCTGAACACGCCACAGGCAATGGGGAATGCGGCGTTTTCATCAATACGTCAGGCCAGGACCGCCATTTATGTTGTCAGCGCCCGTGTGTATACTGTGCTCCAACTACAAGTCCTGGTACTCCACATGCTACAGACAAATTCCGACTGTGGGAAAGGGCATTGTTGACTTGAGAGGATTGGCATAAAACCATCGGCTTCATGCCGGTCTGGACAAGCGAACCAAATACCTCAATACTGTTTCTGCAGTCTAGTCGGCTCTTTGAGAAAGTGCTCAGCAGGTTCGAGGAGGGCTTGAGGTCGACCGATGTGAATTCGAGTCCATTAGGGTTTTGGTTTTGACGATGTTAATTTACCTAAGGAAAGCAAGAAGAGACACTACGGCGAAGATAATCATAGGTATTGTATTTCACAAGCACCTATATTCATTTTAGTTCGTTGGTAATTAAACACGTTCATTCATCTTTGAACGTAGTCGACCATTCTATACATAGATGGTGACGTCACTACGTTATTGTCAGTAAGACCGGTGTGCACACAATGCGTAGTAGACAGCCTCTTCTCGACTTCATTGAACAATTTTAAATTAAAATAATTGCCATTCGATTTAATTTTAATTAAATCGAATGGCAATTATTCGAAACCATAATACACTAGTTCATTATCGGTTGAACATATTAGTGAGTTACTTTAAGATGAAGTTATACATGCAGGCATTAAATTTATGGTCAAACTTATTATTATAAATGATATAATTATATATAAAAACATTGAAACCGTTATTCCAAAGTATGGCATCGTTTGAAATCAAGCTAGTTAACATAAAAATGCATCGAGTAATGCATGAGGGTCCTATATTACTAACCTTATGTGAGAAGGAATTGTTCAAATGCATTTCTCGGCGCGAAGTGGTTGGTACACGCGCGTCTTTCTTACCGTTCCGGGTTCAATGCCCGTTCCCGGAAGCATGTGAGTGTAGTGTGGTCACCATGCGGGAATGGTGGGGTTTTCTACGGCTTCCCCACCCCTCACCCACAACACAGATCAACTCCTAAACTGAAATCTGCAGTAACAACTAAAAAGCTGGAAACTGCAGTTATAATTAGTCTTAACTTTTATCAGTCTGTTTACTTAATTAGAATGGAGTGCTGGGTCACACTTCGGTTTCGCAGATAATGCAGCCTCATGCGCCGGAGCGCCTCACAAACTTCGAAATACAAACAATATTGCCTGACTGTTGAATATTCAGAAGGGTAAAATGGGCGGCCAGTTGGGAAAAAGACGGATATTTAAACAAGCTGCATAAAGAGACGGTCGTTGAGCAACATTCATCAATTAGCCTTCGCTCTAAAATTGCAGACTTAAACCAAACATCGCCCAAACTTTCGTGAGTTAATAAGTACGTAAGAGCGTTTTGACACACTGCTGGTCCCAACATAACGCTGAATTAGGCGCGTACGTACCTCATAAACTTCGTAGTTTCCATTCGGGCGCCGTGACCAGATTGCAAGCCATACTATTATTACAAGTACTTTGATAATGCATCTGATTGTTACGATGCACTTTTGACAATCGCGGATAGTGTCAAAAGTCAACAGCGATTACTGATGGGTACTGCATTGTCCGCATGTGTCACTTGTATGAGATGAAACGACAGTTCAAAGTCGTAGGTTCGGCGTCATTCTTAATACATTGCAAGTCGAATCAAATAATCAAATCAAATAAATTTTATTTTGAGTCGGCAAGACATGTAACAAGTAACATAAGCTGCAAAGCTTTTGAACAGACTTAACAACAAATGTAAACAGTAAAACATGAGTAAAACAGCTAAAAAGAAAAATCATATACATTTTTAAGGGTGAAACACAGATTAGGACAATAATTACATGCAGCATTGAACTGAATTTGACAATAGTTGACTTTCCTGCTGGTATTGCACATGTGGGGGTGAAGAAAGACTGTGGCATGCATAAAGGGGCTAACTGTATTATCAAAACAATTACAATTACGTAATGTTTAAGTTTTTTAACCGAATGGTTTAAATGGCTTAAACATAAAGATTTCATCACTTACCAAATAAACCGTAATTTCGGACAGTTACAAATTAATTTGTCAAATGTTTCGTGTCCTTAAACTGAGAATCGTTTAGAGTAGGGATAAAAGTAAATTGACACATGTATGTTTTGTTTCTTTGTTTCTTTCTTAGGAAAGAGTGATAAAAATACTCTTGTAAACTGTAAATAACATAGAAGCAATAAACATTCCCTGACTAAGGGTCTTCGAAAATGTATGAGCATAACAACGAAAATTAGACCCGTTTATTTACATAGGCCTATCACTATGTTTGTTTACTGTAATGGTTAATTATTTATATAGTATATACTGATAGATGTGTATATATACGTGTGAATTTGTTTTAAATAAAAGAACGTCAATCTTGTCCACCGAGTTCAACAAATAACCACGCGTATAATTTGAATATGTAATTAATTAAATGAAATATTCAAGATACTGGTGAAATAAAATCGATATTCCATCGAATCCAACAAATATCCTCTATTTTGTAAATGGATACCTATCCCAATAGGAAACGGTCCACTGAATTTACGACCGTCATTCAGTTGTAAAAAAACTACACAAAATCGGTGTGTCACCGGATTAACTCAAACAGGTAGGATCGGAGATATAGATCGGTGTTATAGATCATGCCATAACATTTGGAGGCATACACTATATGTAAAATTGTGTACCGTGGGATGTCCAGATAAATGTACCGCATATCCAGAAAAAAGTCACCCATGCAACGGTATAAAAAAAGACTCCGAAAACAAAGAATTAGAACAGTACAAGTTTTTTGTTGAATTGATTTAACTCCGTGCTTAGATTTGTCAAAGATGTGAGCAACGCCCCTTAAATCCCAGCAGTCATAATCACCTCGAGATGATTATCGATTTAAACTTTTAACTTTAGGTATCAATTTCATTTTTTAATGCAAACTATGAATACAAACTTTGTTGAAAAATTGCAGTGATCTAAATTAGATAATGAAAAAGTTAAAACTCAAAAGCGTTCCAGATCTAGATTTCAAGTGCACGCGGAGCATCCATCAACGGTGTTGAGCGTGATCCTGAAATATCTAACAAAAGTGGTATGCTGAACCTTTAATACCGACTCATTCAAACGTGTTATGTTGAGAATCGGCTTGAGCGCCCGTTTTACGAATAGCATTTAATATAACATTCAATTAATTCAAGTTTATGTACCAATGAATTATAATGCATGCGCGAACAGGTGAATTCGCGTCATAGAAAACGACTTATATAATACGCATCTTACATGCACAAAACGGATTACGTATTGTATTAGCATGTACATAAAGCACCTCCGAAGGAATAATATGTTATATTTGTTTAATACTAGTAATATATGTATACTCGGCAAATGTTCCTCATATGTATTACAAATTATTGTCCATATAAATATAACTCGATACGTTCAAAGTACTCTGTGTACTGACCTACTCATTGAACGCAAACTGAATAAGTGACCGATTGTTCACTTCTTCGTCATGTAAAAGTGTACATCCGCAATCCATTATCATCCGCAATCCATTATCTAGAAAAAAGTCGTCTGATTCAGTGAAAGTTGATTGTTCCGGATGTGTCTCATTGATAGTCAAGAAAAAGTCCCGGTTTAGTCCTTACAATGTTGATGTTAACGCGGATTTAAATCTATGACGTTTCCAATACATGTATGAAAACAACTATATAATAATATATTATATGACAACTTCACACATTTTATTGAAAAACAAAACACATTACACCAAAAATTGTTTACAACACTTTTTGTTCAATTTTTATGAAATCAGACCAACATGTATGTGACAATAATACTAAATTTGGAACTATATATTGATTTAGAGTTTGTCCGCGGACCATACCCCTCTACGCCTGCTTACCTCAATACCCATAATGCATATTTTGTCCGATGTTAAATAATTCGTATGCAAAGGAATGTAATTAATCTCTCCGGGAGTTTTTTCGGCGTTTCTGTGTTACATAGCGTTTATACATAAAATGACCTTTACACAAAGCAAACAGACCCGAATTAATACACTCCATTCATTCCATTGGCTGATTTGAGTATAATTTCCTGGAATATTGGCAACATCAGCGCGTCTTTGTAGTATAGGATGTGACACTAAACAGTGTAGGGAAATGCGGGCTACTCTCTGCATGTTCATTTTGCATACTGAGGAGGATACTCATGAGATACCACGAAACCGTGCGTGCTTTTTTAATAGCGGAAAGCGTAGCCCCTAACCAGACTGCGCAGATGCGCGGATGGGCTTGAGCTACGCTGGTCGCATATTCCATAAGACCAATTTTCGCATGACGCGGATGGAACAGTCTCATTAAAATGTGTGGAAAGAACAATGCGTCTTAATCAAATATCACATGTTCTGGTGACGAAGAAATAAATTCGTAATAAGCCACGCGATGACACTTATGATGTGATCAAACGTAGTGAAATTTGTATCTAAGATCACTACTGTTTATGTGCGTGTACTTTTTTAACTATTATGGCGAGTCCAAAAGCGAAGATATTTTATTATTTTGCTGAATGTTTCTGAAATCGGCCACTTCGTTCTGTGGACAAAATAAGAAGCAACCCTTTTATATTCACTCCGCACATGCTCGATAAGCCTAAAAACAGTCGTACTAAACTTTTAAATTTAATAGAGTGCTCTTGCAAAGTGGGTTCTTTTTCAGATTTTCTTGCAGCGCTACATGAAGGTGATAATTTAACGAAAAATTGTTTTCTCTTAGAGTCTGTAGCTTTGATACTACGCATGCATTCGTTCATTGAATAAATAAGTAACACTCGATTTCGTTCATGGAATAATCTGAAGAAAACACAACATGTGCAGCGTTAGAATGATCGGCATTGTTTATAAATGATAGCAGCTTATAGTCAGCAGACTCAGCAGATTGAAGGCCTTTGCAAACAGTTTGGATCCAGATGAACCGCCACAAAACGTGGCGTCTCATCAGGATCCAAACTGTTTGCTATTCTAATAGTATTCTTTGAAAAAAATCAAAGAAAATGCTAATTTTAGAAAATCAGCAGACGACATTTTTGCAGACGAAAAATTTCCCAGCATGCAAAGGGTTAAGAGACCAGATTTGAACGTGATGCCTACCGTGCGACACCTTAAAAAGTCTTGTTGGTAATTAATACATCGATGTAGAGGCAGCATAATTTGTAAAATATATTTTAAAATAGCCCGAAGAGCGATATTAAATAATTAAGAAATTTAGTTGACAGTTTGCTACACGTACATTAAACTAAATTTACCAATCAATTGAAACTTTCAGCGATATGAGGCTCAAAATTGGCAATTCCAACGAATAATACAATACCTGTCATATATATAGTATGCCGTATCAAATTTAGCGGCGCAGAAAACTCTCCACCCCCTGGATTGACTCCGTGGTTATATAATCTTTCAAACAATCTCAAACTAATTTTTTATTTACGGGGGTCTGTTGCACAGGTGGTTACCGTGTGGCTATGATATTAGTTAGTGAAAACATCATTTTGAATGATAAATAATCATATTATAACGAAAAATTAAATTTTATGAAAAAAAATCACTATCAAATATATATGGAAGTAAGTACTAAATATGAGAACATAGCCAGCCTTTTAAGTATAAACGCTTTTGCGCTGGTAATACTCTGAAAATAAAAGGTGTACGCACAAACTGTATTGATGTCGAGAATTGAGTGTAAAACTGTTCTATCTATTAAGCCTTTTCATTAGAGATAAAATTGTTTCATACAGTAAAACAGTGTTACAAAGACGCGGATAGGTTTCCAATGTTCTGGTGGTATACTCAAATCAGCCAATGGAATAAATGAAGTGTATTCATTCGTACCTAGCCGCGGGAAATTTTATTGGACACTTACTAAGGTCAAGTCAGGGTGAAAAGCTGGCTTATACAGCTTACGCCGAAAAAGCATATCACTGTAAACGTTTGCATTCAAATGTCTCAAACATAACACAAGATATTTCTCTCATGGGGAAAAGTGACGTCATTATCCGTTGCAAAAATTATATTCATATAAGAAACAAATATATTTGATAAAATTATTAATATTTGTATCTGATAAACTTAAATTAAGGTATTTTTAATTAATTGTATAAAAACATACATTTAAAACAAAAAAATCAGGACCTAAATATAAACTTTTAATATATGAATTACCTCCCTTGATTTGAATATTAATAGTTTACATGTTGTAAAATTCAATATAAGCGTTTACTAAAAATCGACACTAAAGTCAACTTTTTAAACAAAATGTTTTTACTTTCTTAGCTATGTTAGTAAAAATTGATTAAAACTATTAAAAATAAATATTTTTTATGAATTTGCAGTTCCCCATTAACCGTGCAGGCCTGATAATATTTATTAAAATAGGTAGGGGGAGTAACTGGTATAAAAACGTCGCATATATATTAAGTTTCAATTCAAAAATTGTGTTTGTGTAAACCTTTATTAATACTCTTAAAATGAGGACATTCGTCTAAAGATATTGCTTTGTAATTGTACCTGCAGATTAAACTGAAAAGTGGCCGATTTTTTAGGTACAATTGCCCTACGAAAATTGATAGTTTATATGTCATTAATTACTGTTCATAAAAGTAACATACACTGATCTAATTCTATTGAAATTTTCATGCTAGGTGAGTTTTGAACCCAGGATTATATATTAAAGAATTGCATTTCAACCCGCTAGGTTTCGGGTCAAGTCGCGGACATTCAGAGTTTATATACAGGTCATCACCGGAGTTCGCGGTCAGTAAAATAATCGTTATATAATAAAGACGCTATCCGTGAACTAGGTGACCTGGAATTTTCTTTAGACCAGAAATATGTTAAAAGAAGATATTCAGCAATATAATTATGGTATGTCAATAATAGATTCTTAATGTGTTTTCAACAATACAATGATAAATATTATTTTTAATAAATTTAACAATAATTATTCCACCATATTGCCTAATGTACTAAAGTGATATTATGAGCATGTAACAGTTTATAGGTGTCTTTCGCAACCGTTGATTATTTTTGATGTTTCTACTTCATATACACTTATAGTAATTAATGCAGCATCAACATACTAAAACAATATACCAGAAAGAGAAAAATAATGCATTTGAATATTAACCGTACTTTCGTTTGACAACTGATCATGCGTTTACGAGTTGAACCTAAATTTAGTTTTAGTGCAGATTTGTTCATCCGACACAAAGACACAATATTGTTTTACGGATCATTTCGGCTTACAGGACTGGGTGGGTCACGTAAGAATATCGAATAAAAAATATATTTTTATAAACAACTGGTAGCAAGGTGAGTTGCAGATAATTGATCAGTAACCACATTTTAACTAACTATTTTGACCTGTTAATTCTTTTCAGCTCAATTCAACAGTGCAAAATGCCCATAATATCACTTTAAGCATGAGCACGATGATTCTCGATACTGTTAATAATCGAATCAAATAACAATGCCCGACAGACCACTAAAACAGATTTGTTCTCGTGTGGCCGGTTGACTCATATGTTTAAATTATACTTCCATTCTTCTTTTGGTTTTCTGTTTTGTATCTATAGGTTTATGACCAGCAATATGTTATAATGTAAAATAAGCCGCGAAAACTCCCCGTAACATCCCGTACTGCGTGTGATGCAGCTAAGAACTGCACAGAAAAAGACATTCGCTATCCTTGATCTCATTCATTAAACTATTTACGCCGTATATCTTTTTTAAAGATATTTCTTGTTTAATTTGCAAAATATTGAGATTAGGGTTGGTTTTCAAGTTGTTTGTTCTAGAAATAATCAAAACATGTGTGTTTAGATCACGAAAATGATTAAACACAGGTGGCCGATTTTTTACGTACAGGCCGGAATTACGTACACGACCAGTAATTAATCATCATAATAATCTATTCTCTCGTTGACTCGTCATTGGTTTACTGCTCTGTTTTCTCTGAAACTGTGTGTTAATCGCCGCTGGTAAGGATATCTGCACAATGACCCAAATGATGCCAATAAACATGGGTATAATACTCATTAATATTATTTAGATCTAATATATATTTTTACTTTCCATTTCCGTATTTTTATGCATGTTTTATGCCCCCTCAACAACGGAGAGACTGGTTGAAACCGCCACTGCCTGGTGAGTTATGTGCGGTGAAATTGCTGCAAAGCAATTTATTTTATATGCGTGTTTTACCGCATTTCGATAGACGTGCGTTACTATTACACTCTCAGTTGAAAACTTGTTCATAAACTTCTCAAGCGAGTCCAATGTACTCAAGCGTGACGAAGATTAATACACATTTTCTAATGACGTCACACTCGGGACACCGGCGAAGAGAACGAGTTTTGCATACAGATAGATTTGCATCAGGAAGGCGACGATTTAAGGAGGAAAATAACTCTTAAATCCACCGGTTTTGGGTCAAATTAAGTAGTAAGAGTCGGCTTGTTGTAGAAAATAGGTAAGTGGATGGTTTATTGTGTTATAAATGTTGAATTTCTCGTGATGTTTTCTTTTCTCTTTTTCTCGATTTTTGGTCTATCGAACAATTGTGTCTGCTTTCCATGCGATATGTCGATGATTCATGTGAACTGAGGGCAAACGGCATGTTACTTTATTTTTAGAAATCTATACTTGTGTAGTTTTTTGGGCGTATGCTGTCGTCTAGGAATGAATTTCAATGGCTTTAAATATTAGGCTTAAAATATAATTAAACTGTCGAAGGAAATTCACATGTTATTAGTTACAACACTCATGGTGCCATTAGTGTGAGTTCATAAAATCTCAGTGTGTCAAATCTAGTATTGTTGGGTTTATGTATTAATAGATATTTTTAATTATAAATAAATAACTAATATTTTATTGCTTGTGGATGTTGGCACCTCATTAATAGTCATCATCAGTTATTTTCTATACACTTAGAAGCTAAAAGGCCCCCTAGTAAACATTAATCCTTTTTTATTTGCCCCTCCCCAAATCTGGTGTAGTGAAATAAGCTGTTGCTAGCTCTTTAGCGACATGGTTAAAGTGTCTGACTACCACTCTGAAGGTCGTGGGTTTTATCCCCGGCTTGAGCTCAGTATTTTCACATTAATGGAGACAAGGCAAAAAAGAACTGTGAATGCGGGAATGGGTCAGAGATGTTGAATTGTTTCTGGGAGGGCCATGCGGATACATGACATGCTGTAGCGGACGTGTCTGGGCCTTGAAACATTAAAAGGGGAGGAGTGTAGTGAAATTAGGTCACTTCCAACAGTCTTGCTGTTGAGCTAGCTCTTTAGCGACGTGGTTTAAGTCTCTGACTACCACTCTGGAGGTCGTGGGTTCAATTACTGGCTTGAGCTCAGTATTTTCACATTAACGGGCAGGGCTCAACATTAACCTAAAAACTAACTTGCCGTGCCAGGCAAGTACATAGAAAAGCTACTTGCCCTGAACGTAAAGCCACTTGCCCAAACAAGAAATATCCTATTAACTGTAAACCTCATAATTTTTAATCAAGATCAAAATGCTACACCAAAAAACCTTTTTATTTTTGCACATTTAACAAAATGATTACAGTAATTTAAGTCTAAGTAAAGTCTTTATTTAATGATCTTTGTTCTTTTTTGCACTAGCCTGGGTGGACAATTAGATTATAAAATAACTTGCCCTGACCCAGCTTTTACTTGCGAGGGGCAATAGGACAACTGTTAATGTTGAGCCCTGCTGGGATTGGTACCCTTGTGTAGTTGTGCCCTGCTTTTGACCTAGGGCATTGGACCTTTGAACTTGTGAGGTGTGATCAATACAGTTCAAAGATTCAAATAATTATTATTATAATAACTAATTAAGATTAAACATTGATGTCGCCAATTTCTTAGTCAGTGGAAAGAAAATATTTTATATAAGTGTATGTTATTTTGAAACAATACCACAATACCAACATATTGTATTGGCAGGTGCACATGTAAGTTTTGCATTTTCTGTGCGAACATGTCTGATATGGTAAAAGATCGTTGGCCTGTTGGACATTTCTTACGAAAATGTAAAAAGGCTGGCACTAAAATGCAAGATCGCAGGACTTACTGTCCAGTAAATTTTACTTCCAAAGATTTTAACCCTCTTGCAGTTTTAACAGCTTCATTATTTTGCGGTACTAGTTCCTGTGTTTCATGGACATTATTAAGATAATTTTTATCAACATTTGTAACTACAATCAGTTTATTACACTTCATTATAGGTTAATTCCTGCCAGCCAATCAGAGAGTGTATGCTTATGAGAGTCGTCTGAGAAGAACGTTAATCTTTCATTAAATCTTTGATTGTAAAAAGGTGTATTGTCAAACACCAAAACATCAAATTTTACAGATGTTCAAAATGTAGAACATCTTAAGCATATCGTATTCAATATGATCAGAAGTACATTTTTTGAAACTTTTGGTATTGTAACATTTTAGTGGAAATTAATGAGGAAATTAATGACAGAAAAGTTTTTTTTTAGATGAAAGCAAAAGCAAAATATGTCAGCTTCCTTAATTCCGAATTCATAATAAACAAAAGGATTTCCTGGTTATGAATGCAGGCATTTAAAGTTGTTTCATCGAGCGTAGATACATATCACAAACTTTTTGTTGACTGTTGAAAGCTTTGTTGGTATTGTTTGTTTGGCGTTTTTATTTGCGTAGGGTGGAGAACAACACATTGACTTACTTTACATTCAAAGATTAGATCGACTTGTTCCATGAAAGATATTACAGAAATTAATTGACTTGTCAGTTTGTTATTCTGCTCTAATTCAGGGCCCTTACTATTCAAGAGTATATATTTCTCCTAATGGGGCCTAAAAATAACCCCCTGGTATATACATATATAAGCAATATTTGTCAGTGAAGATCACACATTAATTTCCCTATATTACAGTAAACAATGGTATTTAGCGCCTGCATAAATGTTGCCTGTGACATATTTGCAACTGGCCTGTAAATTTATCCTCTTTTTTAAGACGGTCTGGCCTTTAAATTGTGACCATCTTTCGCCATGTCTCACATAAACCCCTGCGACCCAGCTCTGTCTATACTCTGTATTTGCTACAATATTAGCTGTAATGCTAAGTTCAATATTGGTTTTAGTTATTTATTACCATGCTAGGTTATAATTTTATTGACCCTCATAGTTTATGAGGTTTATCATCAAAATTAACTATTATTTATGATGACTAAAGTTTGTTTAAAGGGATCTTTTCACGGTTTGGTAAATTGACAAAATTGAAAAAAGTTGTTTCAGATTCGCAAATTTTCGGTTTAGTTGTGATATTTGTGAGGAAACAGTATTACTGAACATTTGCCATGGTCTAATATAGCCATTATATGCATCTTTTGACGATTTAAAAACCTAAAAATTATAAAGCGTTGCAATGCGAAACAATTGAATAATTTGGAGAGTTCTGTTGTTGTCGTTTAAATTTGTGCAACTACGAAGATTGCTTATATAACGTATAAAATACGCAGTCTATGTATGCTTGGCAGAATAGCTAAGTTGGCTAATGCGTTTTTACTTCAGGATTCCGGGGGTCACTGGTTCGAGCCCTGATGCGGGCTACTTTTTTTTCCTATTTTAAATTTTATTTTTGATTTTTTTATGGAGCTTTAAAAATTAAATGTTTACATTTATCAATATAAAGCATTAAATGACAAACTTTTAAACATGCCAAAATCTGTGCAAAGGCCCCTTTAACATTTCACAACATAGCTTTTTTTAAATGACATTTACAAATGATGATGTGTTCCTTTTTTGCTTTTCTAAAATTGTTTACACACTACTGATACGGTCAATATTCATAGTTTAAAAAATAAATAGTCAGTGAAACCTTATGAATGGGACTGCCAAAAGTTAAGACTTGGAAGTCAGGAACTTCAATTTATGAAATCTAGTGGGATTGCTGTAAGAACTGCATTGTCCACTGGAGCGTAAACAGGATATTGATACACTAAGAGATAATGTTAGTTGTGATGTCTGATGTTTGATACATGTATAGTGAACATTGTAAGTTATAAAATAAATGTTGTGTTACATTAAGACAGCATCTAGGAAACAACAGTTATTTTTGGTAATCTTTGACCATGAGAATGAATTCTGATTATTGAATGTTGTTGGTAATGCGGTATAGTGTGACAGCTGGCAATAAATAAAGGAAAAAAGATTTTCTCAATCTTATGTCTCAATTGTATGTGATTTGTAGTACTTATGGTCTCCAAGAAGTCCCAAATCTAGCCCTGGTAACAAATTTTATTTTGTTATAGCCAGGCCCCCTTATGTCATGATTGTCTTTCCCAAAAAACACAACTGAGCCCTCAAAACCAGAATCTTAAATAATTTAAATATGTTACCCAGTAATAGGGTGTTCTTTTTTCCACAATGGTAAATTGCTTTTGCTTGGAAAAAATGACCTTATTTTCAATTGAGAAGGGGTCGAATTTCGGCCCCAGTTGTATAAGGGTGTAAAGCCCTGCTAGGTGACCTTTCAAACAAGTTTTATGCAGGAACATCAGAGTATACTTTAATTGATAGGTGACCTTTAGCAGACTTTAGAGTTGATGGTATTGATATCAAATATGGTTTTAAAGATGATTTGAAGATCTGAGTCTTTCCATCATTGTAAATGTTTGTTTAGAAAGATAGATACAGTCCAGATATTTTGATAAGTTTCAAAATGAGCAGCTTATAGACATGAAATGATAAAGGCTTTCCTTTAACAATTCTTACATTAGTTTCAAGGCATCACAACTTGCACTCCTTTGCCAAAACTTCCAGTCCAATGACAGCAGTGCATGTTGCCATATGGGCCGTGCTCTGTGAAAAAGGGGTTTGATGACTGTGCGTAAAGTGTCATCCCAGATTAGCCTGTGTAGTACGCACAGGCTAATCAGGGACGAAAATATCCGCTTTTATAATGTTTTTTGTTTCAAGAAAGTATTTTCTTAGCAAAAATCCAGTTAAGGCAGAAAGTGTCGTCCCTGATTAGCATGTATGGACTGTAGGGCCACGACTTTTATATTTCTTGGTTTACAAAACCGCCGACCCTAATTTTTGGAAAATGGGAAAAAAAATAAAATCGGAAAATCGTCTTTTTTTTATAAATATTTTATTCCCGACCGCACTGCAAAACGAGCGAAACGAGAAAAAAAACGATCCGGTTTGAGTACGGTTGCGAATAAAATCAAGTAAGTACAATCAACGATTGGTTCACATATATTTAATTGCAGAGATCGGGATATTTTTCAATGTGACACATTATGTACCAGTCCTTTTATGGGCACTTCTCAAAATTTATTTCGGGTAAAAATTACAGACAATAAGAAAATCAGCGTCAGTCAAATGTCGACCCCATCAAAATTTATTTCCGTGTCTGTGACGCAACTATATTGTTTAACATGTTGATTATATTAAACAAACCCGATAGTATTTGATAATTAGTATAAATAATCCAATAAAACACTGCCATTATTTACGATATATGTGTTTAGGAATTTTGTAAACACGTCCGCCATTATAGTTTATAGGAACTGTACAGAAAGTTTGGAAATCGGAACAAATCGGTATATCTCGGAAAATCATTGATAAATGCATTTGTCGTTTCAACGCTTTGGGCCGAGTAATTTCGGCAAATCGGAACTCAACTTGTGTAAAACACTAGCTCAATTAACCGTTAAACTCCGCCTCCGTTCTCTGCAAAAGATTCGAAGGCGGAGCTATGCACGTGCTTTTATTAAATTGGAGGATTGGAATTGAGAACCAAACACACAATTGATTCGGCATGTTGATTGCTAGACAAAGGAAGCCAATTTTTTCGGCGCGAAATTTGTCGCTTTATTGCTTTCGACAGAAAGCGGCTTTCCTTTGATGACGTCAAACTGTCAATTCACACAGACTGCACATTTTCGGAAGACTTTAACTGACTCCTTGTTTACAATTCCAGTAAAAAAGAAAACACTTGCTAACATTAAACTTTGGATTAAATTATCAAAATAAAGCAAAAGCGAAGTTGACAAATATGATTAAATTAATTCGCGTCAGTTCAAATAAGACGTTTTGCGTTGTAAATCGACGAGTTTTCATGACAACAACAACTTTGACAAACATTACCGCGACGACGCATGGATCGATCTACCTCGATTTTTTTTGTCATGTACGATCTCATAAGTCGAGTAAGAGCAAACACATACCGGGTAATTTGTGTATGAGTAGTTTATCTTATATAAGATTTATGCAACGGGCATCGCATTGTGTAATGGTGCGCATCCAATTATGGAAATGAAGCGCAGTTTTTCGTTTTAATGGGAGAAGAACGCTTGTCATGTAATGCAGTGTTTAAAATTGCCTGATGTTACATAAGGTGCTGTAAGGACTCATTTTATTTGAAGATATAGATGTGTTTCATTGCATAATTTGATTTTTTGTCTCTGTGTTTAAGGTTAAACTGATGTTCTGATGTTATTAGTATTAACTTTTTTTTCCAATGATGTTTTTTTTTTGTTTTTTTTTTTCGACCGCCCGATGGACCATTTTCAAAATAATTTTTGTAAACCAATAAAAAAAAAAGTCGTGGCCTAGAGGCTAATCTGGGAAGACACTTACACACATGCATTAAACCCACTTTTCATGGAGCACAGCTTATATGGGTTGCTGTTAAGCCTGTTATGTTGTGTGAGGACTTTAATTTCTGTGATCTCTTGTTAAGTGGTTTTTGCATTAGATTCAAATATCCTTAACACAAACAGATTTTTTGTTGAATGCAGCTGGTGTTATGCAACTTTGCTAGCGTCTTTTTAAGACAGATGTTCTTTTGATTTGAATCTTGTTGTCTGCATTTTGAGAGTACATATTGGCAAAGCCTTGAATTTGCTTTTCAAGTGCCTCAATCGGAAAATTAAAAGTTGCTTAAAATAAATTAATATTGCACAACATCATTTACAAACTTGTTCGAGTGCAAATTAAAGGCTACTGTCTTTCATTTCTAAGGTCTGACTTGCCTTTTTATTTAAAATTAATACCTACACATACTGTCTGCAGTTGTTTGAACATTACAATATTTTGTTTATTTAGTATGCTAAAGAATTTTATTATTGTAGGAATGAAAGAAAGAAGAAAGTGATTATTTATCCTGTTCTTTTAAGCCTTTTGCAAAGTTAATGGGAAGTTAATGTTTAATTTTGCACACAAAAAAGCAGTTTGTACTTTTGTAGTAAATGGAAATGTGATCATTTGACATAAGAGTAGGAAACGAAATAAGCCACTTCTGTCAACCACACTGAAAGAGGGAAGTTTATCTACACTTGCTTGTGAGGATGTAATGAACTTCGAACAATTTAAACAGGAAACAGGTTATCTCCCTAATTCAATAAGTTTAATATTGTTTATGGACATGTACATGATTGAATATAGTTGTGTTAACTTGGCTTTGACTTTGTTTGTCACCATATATTCCTTGCTCTTGTTAATTCGGAGGTTAATGCATGTGCAAAAAGTGTCATTCCAGAGTAGCCTGTGCAGTCCAAACCAGGGCCCTCAATCTATCAAATCTGCCGCCGAATTTCGGCGGCAGTCCCCCTCCTGAAAAGTATACTTTTTTCCCCTTTTGGGGGGAAAAATTCCCCCTTAAAAAAAAAAAAAAAAAAAAAAAATTCTATTTCAATTTAATCTTTTCAAACATACTAAATTATGAAAAGTGCAAGGAATATAGTGCAAACATGTACAAATTAAATAATGAGAGAGTAAGTAAAAAATCCCCCAAAAAGGGAAACGCTGCGAAAATTCCCCCTCCTAAGGGCTGCGGACCCCTTCCCCCAAAGTAGTGTGAGGGCCCTGCAAACAGGCTAATCAGGAAAGATAATTTCCGCTCTTATGGTATTTTTATGCCCCTGGTAGGGTGGCCTATAGCAGTTGAACTGTCTGTCAGTCAGTGTGTGTGTCTGTCCATCCGTCCGAAAAACTTAAACATTGGCCATAACTTTTTAAATATTGAAGATAGCACCTTGATATTTGGCACGCATGTGTATCTCATGGAGCTGCACATTTTGAGTGGTAAAATTTCAAGGTGAACATCATCCTCCAAGGTCTAGGGTCAAAAAAACAAAGTCAAGGGAAGCTTTAAATGGACATAGTTATCTGACCTGCCCACGTATATTTTTTGTTATATAAATCAAAGCGGCACAGTAGGCGGCATTGTGTTTCTGACAAACACATTGTGGTAAAAGGTCAAGGTCATCCTTTACGGTCTACGGTAAAAAGTACAGATTTAAGGGAAGTAATAAGCTTTAAAAAGGGAGAAAATTATTCAATATTAAACATAGCCACTTGATATTTGGCATGCATGCGTATCTCATGGAGCTGCACATTTTGAGTGGTGAATCTACAGTCACGGTAGTGGCTTTTAATTATTTGCTACTAAAAATAGACATTTGTTACAGACAATTATTTTCAAGGGATGTAATTTATAGAATTATAAATCTCATATTACAGTCAATCTTGTGGATGCTTGCATTAAGCGACCTTTGTCTTATGCGACCATTTTGAAATCCCGCGGAGCTTTTTCGCTATATAATGATTTTGTATTAAGCGACTTTTGTCTTACGTGACCAGCGACCACTGATTTTTGTGTATTTTGATGTCCGAATCTTGAATTAAGCGATCACTAGGAGGAAAAAGTGGTCAATCTATTGATCTTTCAGCGACAAATCCATGTAAATTATTTATTTAAGCCGATAAGATGTACTGTTACACCTCTGCTTTGTTTTCACACCAACCATTATGATTATGCTTTGTCTCGTTGACCCGTTCTGACCGGTATTGTTGTAGACTGCATATCAATTTATTGGGTTGAATAATAGAGGAACGTATTAAGCACAGTCTAAAGCTTAAATAGTTTAATATGTGGAACGTTAAGAGACAACACCGATTTTTCTCGAGATTACAGGTGCAGAAACAATGCACTGTACGCGACAAACAATTCCTGAGAAGTGCGGAAAATAAACTATTAATCAACAACATCTGTCGAAATCCATAAATACCAATTTGTAATTATGCTAATTAGTAGGTATTTGTTAGCCAATCACATTTTTATTTACTTAATAAAATTTTCCAATCAGGTCTGTTTGTTTGTTTTCAATTGATGTGTTTTAATTTTTTCAGCTCATTATGTATCATAATTGAGTCAGATTTCCTTAAGCGTACATGCAGAAATTAAAAAGTCAAAACGAAAAATGTTAACGTTGAACACAAAAATTCGGGTTTTGGAATTGTCAAAGAGTAAAAGTGCACGTAAAATCGCAGATGAGTTTGGAGTCGGTAAAACTCAAATTCAGACGTTCTTAAGTGTAAAACCTAGGTGCTTGAAGACGTGGAATAATGCGTCAGGTGAAAAAAACGCGCAAGGTGCACGAGGAACAAGGACATTAATGATGTTAACGTGGATTAAGGATGCAACAACGAGGAGAATGCCTGTGTCAGACCCTCTCACTTGTGCTCAGGCCCTAAGATTTGCGTCCGACTTCGGAATTGAGACGTTTCAAGGCTTCCACTGGCTGGTTAGCTTCGTTTCTCAGCACATTTTAGCCAAATTCTTTGTTCTCAGGAAAAATATTTCCTTGTCTATGTTGTTTTTGCAAATAAATATGTACACACAATTCATTTATAATAAATGATTATTTATAATAAGTGAAAAATAAAACACATTATAAGTGAAATATTGTTTATGTATTGTGTTTATATTCATTTTATTATAAAAGTTAAAATCATTGTGGACAAAAGAGATTATCCTTCATATAGATTAAAATTGAGGGTAAGCATTCTTCCAGAATGGCCTTTTTATTTAAAGACCATTTTATTAAGAGACCACTTTTGATTACTCCCTTGAGTGGTCTCTTAATACAAGATTGACTGTATTATATTACCTTACCAAGAATTGAAGTTCTTTTCACAGTTACTGTACTGATTTATTATTTTGATTATTTATAACCCAAATGATTGATTTGTCAAAGTTTTGTTTTAAATGATATAATTATAATTTCTTTGATGTTCATTACATACCTGTGGACTTATGTCCATAGATACATGATCAACTCTGGCTATGATCTCTTTTATACCACGGGCCTTGGTTGTCAATGATGTCTGACATGGTCAAATGGTCATAATTGACTGTGAGACCCTCCCCACCCCCCACCCCCGGTTGGATTGGACAAAATTCAAGGGAAGTAATAACCTTTAAAGAGAGATGATTTCTATACCTGCCAAATGATAAATAGAAATTTAATGTCAATGCGGCGCAGTAGGGGGCATTGTGTTTCTGACACACACATCTCTTGTTTCTTTAAAGGAAGTCTCTTCTTGGCAGCATTGCAACTGAGGCGGAAAGTTGCGTCCTTGATTAGCTTTCATATAACAAGAAGAAGTTCCAAGCACAAAAACCATACCCTACACACAAGCATTAAAGGGAGATAATTTCTATATATCATTTGGCAGGTACAGATCATGTTTACAAGGGAAGTAATATCTTTTAAAGGAATATAATACAAAAAAATGAAATAAATAAAAGCGGCGCAGTAGGGGCATTTTTAGCTCGACCATTATATATGAAATATATATAGTGGAGCTATCCTACTCACTCCGGCGTCGGCGTGAGCGTCTGCGTTAGCGTAAGCATCTGCGTTAGCGTGCAAATGTTAAAGTTTTTGTACTACCCCAAATTTTTTTTTGTCCATTGACATATTGCTTTCATATTTTGCATACTTGTTTACCAACATCACCCAAACCTATAAACAATAACAGACAACTCTATCGAGCATTGTTTCATAATTATGGCCCCTTTTATACTTAGAATATGCATATTATTGATAAATCTATGATTAAGTTTGCGTACTACCCCAAATATTTCCTATATCCTTTGACATATTGCTTTTATATGTTGCATACTTGTTAACCAACATGACCCCAACCTATAAACAAGAGCTGAGCACTGTATCAAGCATTTTGACATAATTATGGCCCCTTTTACACTTAGATAATTGAACATTTTGCTTAAATTGCCATAACTTCTTTATTTATGATCACATTTTATTATTACTTTGACAAAACAACACTTACCTGAATACCACAATGGATTCCACCCAAACAATACCCCACGCCCCTACCCAGAATCCTTTCCGCCCCCCAACCTCCCCCCCCCAATTTTTTTTAAACATCTAATAGATGACCACAGCCCACATTATACCCCCTCTCACCCCCCCCTACCCCTCCACAATTTTTTTTTTCAACATCTAATAAATAACCACACCCCACATTATACCCCCCCCTCTCACCCATCCCATACCCCCCCCCCCCAAATATTTGTTGTTTTTTTTCCTTTTTTTATTTTTTAAAGATCGTCTAATAAATTATTGAATATGAACAATTTTCCCATGATGGCTTACGTTATACTGTCAAGCACTCGAATAGTCGAGCGCGCTGTCCTATGACAGCTCTTGTTTTTATTTATTTTCACTGGCTAGCTATTCATTAGGGGCGTAGGGCTGCACTACTTTGCTATTTTATACTGAATATTGGGATTCTATCCATCAAAATGAACCAAAAGTGGGTTATCAACTGCTTGAATCCCTCTGCAGCTGTTGTGAAAGCCCTAAGGGCCATGTTACAATTTGAAGCTGGTAGTTAGCAAACAATTTGGGTAATTGGCCTATGAGTGTGCTTGAATTCAAGCAGTTGCTTGGGAGTTTGCTTTGGTCAAGGTCACAATTTTAATTTGTAACTTTATAGAAAGTTTAGTTACTTGAAAACTCATGTACTGACGTAGTTTACCCTGGTTTTCCATAATGTTGTGTACATTTAAATAAAAGTATCTTATAGTTGTTTGTCTAAAAATTGTTGAGTAGAAAAATCGTTGTTTAATAATAAAAACACAGCAAAAACATGACTTCTAAGAGATTTAGTTCAAACAATTATGGTAACATATTTTTACTGTTCCAGATCATATTCATGTTTTCACTCACAAATACATGTACCCAGTACATTTTCATTTCATTTGGTACCTGTAAATTCTCCAAATACCAGCACTTTGTAATAAAGCAAAACCCAAACATGTCTAATTTAAACTACCAGTAGGAGTAAAGGTATGTTGTACTGTGTTGAAATCAAGCTGTTTGAGTGTTCTATATCAGTATCATGTTTTTCCCTAAATGATTGCATGGCAACAGTTCTGTCACCAGGTAATTTATCATTAACCTGCTTTCAACACATATGTATCTGAGGTGTTTGCTTTCAGATAAAATGGTGAATGTTATATTGAAATCTGAATGTGCAATAATGATTTCCAATGTGAGGATGTAGGTTACAACATTGCCATGGTCTAATCTCATTCTCAGCAGCTATTGATATTGTCACTTTCTAATGCATATAGTATTACAAATATCACACGCATTATGCACATGCATTTCAGGAGGTTGCATAGTGGCTGAACATGTGATATTCATATTATTATTATGCATTGCTTGGTAAATATTGGAGATTAAATTTTATATGATTGAAATTGTGTTTTGTTCAACCCCAGTGAATATGACCCTTTAACCCATTTATGCCTAGCGTCTAGTAAAAAGGCGAACAACGTAGACCCAGATGAGACGCCAGATGATGCGGCATCTCATCAGGGTCTGCGCTGTTTGCTTAAAGGAATTTCTGTAAGAAATATTCTAAATATAGAAATAAATATACTAGAAATTCCTAATTTCGGAAATAAATTGATCCAATTTAGAAGGATAGGAGAGTGCACTAGGCATAAATGGGTTAAAGTGGTTTATTTTTCATATCCTGAAGAGGTAACACATGATAAACTAGGCCAGGGCTCGAAATTAACACTCGCACACTCCCAAAATGGGAGTGAAAAATACCGATTGCTAGTTAAGTTTTAAGTAACTAGTATTTTTTGCGAGTAAAGAAATAGTGAAACAAACGAGTAATATTGCTAAATGCGCTCAACGTCGTGAACGCTAAGTCGTATGTCAATTTATAGAACGTTCGAATACCCGTATGCGGAAGCGCGCACCTTGTATTTTGACTGGCATACCTATAGTACAGATACAATGTATATGTACAAAGAACGTGAAACAGTCGACTATTCACACGTGTTCATTATAAAAGACATTAAACTTGAACAGACATGGCGTCAAAGCGAAAAATAACTAGTTTCTTTTTGCCCACAGACGGAAATAACAATACGAAAGATAAAGCAAAGTTAACTGTTGAGTTAGAAAAAAACGGAAATTTAATTCTTCTTCGAAAACAGTGAAAAAGTGGGAAAAAGAACTTAATATAAAAATTAAACTTGTTGTTGATGTCATATTTTATTTTGTTTTAATAGTACTAAACTTATGTCCGAACTTGCTTTTATTTATGTTTCCAGCAAAATTTGCGAGAATGTTTTTGATTTTGCGAGTTGGTATTAAAGCTGCTCGCAATGTTTTGCAAGTAGAAACAAAAGTTAAATTCGAGCCCTGAAGGCATTTCGCAATCTCACTCACTGCCTGTCAGACATGTTCATTACTTATGTAAATGTGATGATGCTTATAAATAAATGTGGCCAGTCAGATAGTTCATTGATCTCTACCTTGATATCTCCTGCAGATTTATCAGAATTTTAATCTTACCACAGCAGTAATGCTGTTGAAAGTTTCATGAAATGCCTTTTTGACTAATATCTAGAATATAGGGTTTAACCTGTTCCCACTTAAAAGCAAAATAATAATGGCTATGTATAAGCAAGTAACTCGCAGTCTGTTCAGGTTTTATGCTGTTTGCTGCTCATCAGTATCTAAGGTTTTGAGATGAAGCCTTTAAAACTTGAATACAGTAAGAAAGGTCTTAAGGTAGCGCACCTCTAATGGGCACATATCCAAATATAATTTAATTAATTATTTTCCTAATCAGCATCATTTCACTGAATTACATGCATATTTGTAGGTAGGCTTTCCATGCTTTTTAAAAAAATATACCGATTTTTTCAAAACCACCCTCACGCTCGGCTTTTGTCCAGTTTATTTTCACCCCTGGGGTATATAAAAGTTCCATAATTCATTCAAATTTCCAAATATGGGCAAGCAGTTGGTGTGTGCAGATGCAGTAAAGGTGTTTAAAGTTTAAACAAGATGAAATAAGTATTATTTTACAGACATTTATTTTTTACAAATTTTAATCTATGGAATAGCGCCATGAAATGTAAGTGATTTCAGCCAAGTAAAAATTGGGTCGGTTAAAAACAAAGTGTCATTAAATTCAAAATAGTATCATTTAAGTTATATTTTAAACTTAGTTTTTATAGAAACACTATATACAGCAAATAAAAATAAAAATGCAACATGCATCATTCGTATTTTCAGCAGTAAATTAATCAATTTAGCCATAACATTGTTTTAATTTTAAAATTGAAGGATGTGCATACAATTTTCAACATATTTAACAATAAACGTAGCTTATGTGCTATATTAAATCAAATTACGTTAGAAAAGAAATAAAACGCGTCGCAAAAAGTATGCGATGTCGGCAGGAATCGAACCTGCACAGGGAGATCCCAAAAGATTTCTAGTCCATCGCCTTAACCACTCGGCCACGACATCTTCACATCAGTGCAACCTTAAATTAGATATCCATAAGTAATCAGGTAAAAAGGCTTGCTCGATCTTTGAAGAAATCGCGAAATCGTATTTTTCAGATGATAATTGGATCAAAGTCAATATTTATAGTGAAAATAATGTATTCTGATTGAATAAGTTAAACATATATCAAAATTCGAAGTTTGAAAAAAATAAAATGCATCTCTCGGAAATAAGCGATCATTGAAGATCGGCAATGATCGTAAAATAAATCGCGCGAAATCATTAGAGGTGCGCTACCTTAAATTAAATATAACTTTCTAAGTGACTACAAATGCGTGAAAATACGTATCTAAGTGGAATGATAAATTAATGGTTCACAAACCATGAACTAGTGATTCCAGGCCAGACATATTGAGCACCTCAGTCCTGTTCAGCTTCTCTATCCTTGTTGCATACTTAAAATGTTGTGTATTGTGCATTTCTGCGTATCTTGTTACTAAGTAACAGAATCGAGTAAACATTGAGTAAATAAAGAAGTCAGTATTTTTCGTACACACTATAGAAAGTGTATGCAAATATGATATGTTTACATCTTCACATAGATAAAAAAGTTATTACAAATATTTGCTGCATTCTTTTGACATGTACATAGTCTTATGTAAAGTGGTGCACTTGTGAGACGTATGAAAATGTTTGTGAATCTGATAGGTTGATATCAGATTTTTGTGGGAGTTCTAAATGGAGGTTTAAACGCTATTTTACCTCTATTAATAGATGTCTTTTTGCATATGAAGCATATAACTTAAAAAAGGTTGTAGTTTGAAATGAACCTCTTTTTATTATGAGTAATTTTTTGACTGAGCTGCTTGTGTGCAAAGGTTTTGAACCATGAACATTATATTCCTTATGTGGCATAAGTGTAGTTTAAATCTCAATCCTAAACCAAACAGGTTTTTCTTGTATTGTTTGCCACCATTGAAGCAAATAAAATGAACTTCATGTTACCTCAGACTGTCAATAGGTTATGCCAGCTTTAAGGTCAGTTATTTTGCTACCAGGTATGTACATCTACACTAATAGAGGACATTTCTACAGTTGAGAGAGCAAGCATGTAGAAATGATATTCTCCATGAGAATCTATGTCCAAGTATGAGTGAATGTGACAGTTGACTGGCTTTTTATAAACATTTCATGCCTTGGTGTATATAGGGGATTAATAAATGGATGATTGTACTGTATGTGAATTCATGTATGTTGTGACTTACACAGATGGTTATTTTGGCAGCCCGCACAATTGGTCCTGCCATATATTGACAGCCCAGGCATGACATTCATACCTTCTTTATTTAGACACCCCAAACAAGACGTACAATTTATTTAATTGCTTGAAGAATACATTATTTATATTAAAGTTAAAGTTAAATAGAAAAATATACAACTCCCAAAACATTTACAAAATTGCTTCATTTCAGAAGTCTATGCACTTTCCATTACAGCAGACTGTCACACTATCAACCCAACAACATGAAAATTTTTATTGTTTGCATTTTCTGCTTTCAGGCTTGAAGCCATCCTGTGGGTTACTCTTTTGTGTTCAACACTTTCAATCGTAGGTAGGTATTTGATCGGCTTTTAAAATTCTGTCCCGTAGTCCATAGGTTGTTATTCCATCGAAATGCAACTTTATGAGCATGTTTTCACAGCAAATTTTGATAATCCACTATTATTTATTTAATTCAGCCACTACAGAGTTATGTTCTTACATTTCTCAAGTGGTTTAATAGAAATTTCAAATCCATCATCACAATACAGTGTTTTTATGCCCCCTTTCGAAGAAAAGGGGGTATATAGTTTTCACACTGTCCATTAGTCTGTCATTGTCACACTTTTTCGTGTCCGCTCTCTAATTCAAATAGTTTTCATCCGATCTTTACCAAACTTAGTAAGAAGTTGTATCTAGACAATATCTAGGTCAAGTTTGAATATGGGTCATGCCGGGTCAAAAACTCGGGTCTCTAGGGTCGAAAAAAAAAATCCAAGGGAAGTAATAAGCTTTAAATGGACATAATTATCTGACCTGCCAAATTATATATTTTTGTTAAATAAATCAAAGTGGCGCAGCAGGCGGCATTGTGTTTCTGACAAACACATCATGGTAAAAGGTATCATCCTTCAAGGTCTAAGGTCAAAAATACAAATCCAAGGGAAGTAATAACCTGTAAAGGGAGATAATTATTCAGTATTGAAGATAGCTACTTGATATTGGCATGCATGTGTATCTCATGGAGCTGCACATTTTGAGTGGTGAAAGGTGAAGGCATACAAGTATCTTAGGTACTGTAAGGTTACCTGTGAATCTACAGTCATTGTAGTGGTTAAAATTATTTGCTATTAAAAATAGAGACAGGGCCCTCAATCTATCAAATCTGCCACTGAATTTTGGCGGCAGTCCCCCACCTGAAAAGTATATTTTTCCTCCAAAAACTAATTTTTTCCCCCTCAGAAAAAAAATAGCTGATTTATATTTGAAAATTGACAGTTTTTCGCACACTGAACTATGTATGCTTATTTCGTTTTAATGGAATTGGTTGTACCGTAGGTTTCCACGGATAGCGCGCTCCCGTGTATAGCGCGCAGGCTGTTTTTTAAATGCAAAAATGGAGAGAAAAATATTTAAAGACAATAAAACCACCAAATTGGACCGAAAATGGCCGTCATTTTACTATTGCACAATCCAATAATCAGGGGCATTGGAAAGCTTAATTAAGCATTCAAAATAGGAAGCGTCATTATGATTAGGAGCATGGGTTGCATAGCAGTATACTTTTCTGACAATTTTGTAATTTTCTAGCAAAAGATTAACAGTCCACGTGCATTTCGTGAAAAACGTGAGAAAATAAGAATTAGTGTACATCGTGTGATTTTTCCTCGGGGAAAGCATTGGCATTATCGGTAAATTTGAATGTCGCATGGGAGGCAGGGATACAGTTGTTGACGTACACCACTGTTGAACGTTCAATATTTATACACACAAAATGCAATTGCATATCTTCACGTTCTCAAGTGTCAATTAGTTTCTCAAATGTCAATTAGCGTCTTAACAAGTAGTGGCACATATTACTCAATAACATCTGCCATTTACGAAGTGCATAATGACTCCCTTTCACACCTACCGTTACCTGCAAAAAAGACCTCGTTTGCACCTACCCTTGCCTGCTCTCCGGAATGTCAACAACAATCCCCATCGAAATTCATTAATAAAGAAGTGTAAAAACACAAACAAAGAAATGTCCGCAAGTTTATTCAAACAAATTTATTTTTGACCAAAACTTCTTCTACCGCATTCATATCTACCAGTAGCGACTTCTCGTTGTTTCGACAATGGCCCCTCAGTCTGTACGATTATAGGGTGGTAGTTTTCTGGAAAAAAACATGGCGGCCATTTTGATTATTTACGATTACACAACATATTTTTTACCAATTTAGCAGCCAGGATAGCGTTGTATCAATGTTTAGCGCGCACCAGCTTTTTTATTTGAATTTTGGAGGTAAAACACTGCGCGCTATACGTGGAAACCTACGGTATGTAACCTTTATCAATTAGACGCTCAATAAAAAATCAGAAAAAAACAACACCCAGACGATCAAAAACAGACGGAAGGTGAAGGTCAAAACAACATCATGTCTCATTACAGCAAGTCTTATCGCACAAAAATCAACAGTAAAACATTCGCTAAAAGTAAAAAAAATTGATCTTCTGTTCAAGCAACAGTCCCTTGCCCAGTCAGATGCAGATGCATTTTGTTCCACTAGTACTACAACTGTATTAGTCATAATGCTAGTGAAGATGCCATGTCTGTTGATATGGCCTTGGTATGATATTACACTTTTAAATAGGAGCATGGATCTTTTATTTTAAATTATTTCAAGAAACGATGTTTAGGATAGTAAACTGCTTTGATACAGTTCCTGTTCTTGCATTTTTTTGCTGTAAAGATGTTTATGTATGAAAGGGAACACTACTATTGAATATAATAGGCTTAAATGTAATTATATAGGAAGATGAAACCAGTGATATAAAAATTCCATTTACAAAAACTTCCCCCTTCTAAGGGCTGCGGACCCCTTCCCCCAAAGTAGTGTGAGGGCGCTGAGAGATTTTTTAGAGACAATTATTTTCAAGGGAAGTAATTTATATAATTAAAAATCTCAGATTATATATTTCCTTACCAAGCATTTAAGTTCTTTTCACAGTTACTGTACAGATTTTTTATTTTGATTATTTATAACTTAAATGATTGATTTGTCAAAGGTTGGATTGGACATAATCCAAGGGATGTAATAAGCTTTAAAGGGAGATGATTTCTACCTGCCAAATGATCAATAGAAATTTTATTTCAAAGCGGCGCAGTAGGGGGCATTGTGTTTCTGACGAACACATCTCTTGTTTTGGCAAACTTTGAAATTAGCTCTGTTCCCAATCAAAATGTATCTAAGGCTGCATAAAATTCCCAATTGAAAGTTCTACAAAAGTATTTTGTTCAATAAACCCCAATGTTCATTTTATCTACCTATCAAGCTCTTTTAAGTTGAACCATATCAATTATAATGTAAACACACTTTAAATTATCAATTTGATTGTATTTGTAAGCAAATCAACACATTAATTTCCAAATTTCAGTAAAAACAACAATTTGTTTTCCCTTGCAAAGGGCCATTTTCCCATCTCAATTCAATTAGATTGAATTTCACTTTTTTAACACTCAACTACTCAGCACAACTAATCAAATTCTGCTCCCTTAGGCTTTTTCTAAAAAAAGTATTTATTAATAAATTTATTTTTTCAATGAAATTTGCCCTGGAAGTTTGGCAATTTATTAGCTCACATGATTGCTCAGGTGAGCTTTTCTGACCGGTCTTTGTCCGTCGTATGTCCGTCCGTCTGTAAACATTTGCTCGTAAACACTCTAGAGGCCACATTTCTTGTCCCATCTTCATGAAACTTGGTCAAAAGCTTTGCCCCAATAAAATCTCGGCCGAGTTCGAAACTGGGTTGTGCCGGTCAAAAACTAGGTCACTAGGTAAACAAAAAGAAAAACCTTGAAAACACTGTAGAAGTCACATTTTATGTTCAATCTTCATGTAACTTTGTCAAAATGTTTGTCTTAATTATATCTTGATTGAGTTCAAAAGTGGTTCCTGTTTGTTGAAAAACATGGCTGCCAGTGGGCCGGGCAGTTTTCCTTATTTGGCTGTAGAGAAACCTTGTAAACACTCTAGAAGTTACAATTTTTGCCCAATCATCATGAAAGTTGGTCAAAACATTGGTTTTATTGATTTCTTGGACGAGTTAGAAAATGGTCCAGATCAGTAAAAAACATGGCCGCCAGGGGGGGGGGGGCAGTTTTCTCTATATGTATATAGTGAAAACATGGGAACACTCTAGAAGTCACATTTTTGGTCCCATGTTCATGAAATTTGGTAAGAACATGTGTTTTTTGGATATGACAGTTGAGTTCGAAAATGGTTCGGATCGGTAAAAAAGCATGGCCGCTGGGGGGGGGGGGGGTCATTTTCCTTATATTTATATAGTAATAACAGCTTTTGAACACTACATAGTTTATCATGTCAAGGGAAGTAACTGAAATTGAAAAATTATGTTGAATTGACAGAGTTGTCTCCCTTTTTAAAATATTTGTTATAAGCACAAGAAGATTAAGTGGAATTAATTATAAATGACAGTTTTACATTCTGGAAGATAGCAAACTTTTGAATATGTTTTTTATTGTTTGATGATTCTGTACAATATGGCATTCTTTTGTCAAACAATTAAAGCGAGACTATATGATTTTTATATGTGTTAAATTGTAATATATTGATAAATACATGTTACAATAACACAAAATAGGCATTAAAGACGAATTTCATAAAATGCAGCAAAGACAAATTAGGGCCTCGAGCTGATGGTGACGAAGCGATTTCGTACATATTTTCCTACAATAACCGAAGAATTCGTCTTTTTATTAGGATCGGAGTTAGTGTTCATGTGTCGAATGAATAGACATCGCTGCAGGAATTTAAAAACAACCATTAAACTAAATTAAGATTCACATTGTACATGCATGATATACATTCTGGCGAATTCGACTGTACAGACATTTTCGATTTCAGAATTAAATATCTCGCTTATTTCGCATTTTTCGACACCTGTTCTTCTTAAGTTTTATTATGCCCCCCTTCGAAGAAGAGGGGGTATATTGCTTTGCACATGTCGGTCTGTCTGTCGGTCATGAATAGGATCATGAAACTTCATAGGTATAATGGTCATGACTCCCAGATGACCCCTATTGATTTTCAGGTCACTAGGTCAAAGGTCAAGGTCACAGTGACCTGAAATAGTAAAATGGTTTCTGGATGATAACTCAAGAACGCTTATGCCTAGGTTCATGCAACTTCATAGGTACATTGATCATGACTGGCAGATGACCCCTATTGATTATCAGGTTTTTCTGCCTCAAAGGCATAGTACAACCAGGAATAGTACAACCAGGAATATTTTCACTCTGTATTCACACCATTCATGATACTATTCACAGGTTTAGACTGAAACACAATGATATAAGATATCAATCAGATTCACATTCACACAATTATTTTAACGTTTAACCCTTATTATCAGTGACATTAATTTATACTATCAAAAAGAGTTTTCATTACATAAAAGTAATAATACTAGAACAAATGTTCAAAAAGCTTGGTACGTAACGTCACGTGTACGAAAACATCATCAAAACTGTAAAAATGACTTATACTGAATAAATATATGAAAGTGCCAATTTAGAATAACTGGCTTGGGGTATACAATAATTATACGTACACTGTTGTGGTATACAGCTTGTACAAACAGTATTATACGCCTGAAAAGGCTGCGAGACCACGCCGTTGAAGAACGGAAGCCAAACGATAAACTAAAGTTATGCCGAATCGAATTGACTCAACAAACAAGGTTACACGCCACTAAACTTAATGCGGTAAACCTCACACAGGTCACTAGGTCAAAGGTCAAGGTCACAGTGCCAAATAACGTATTCACACAATGGCTGTCAAGGTCACGGTGACTCAACTTAGAAAAATGGTTTCCGGATGATAACTCAAGAACACTTATGCCTAGGATCATGAAACTTCATAGGTACATTGATCATGACTCGCATGACCCCTATCGATTTTGAGGTCACTAGGTCAAAGGTCAAGTTCACGGTGACCCGTAATAGTAAAATGGTTTCCGGATGATAACTAAAAAACGCTTATTCCTAGGATCATGAAACTTCATAGGTAGATTGATCATGACTGGCAGATGATCCCTATTGATTTTCAGGTCACTAGGACAAAGGTCAAGGTCACGGTGACCCGAAATAGTAAAATGGTTTCCAGATGATAACTCAAGAACGCTTATGACTAGGATCATGAAACTTCATAGGTAAATTGATCATGACTGGCAGATGACCCCTATTGATTTTCAGGTCACTAGGTCAAAGGTCAAGGTCACAGTGACAAAAACATACTCACACAATGGCTTTCACTACAACGGAGAGCCCATATGGGGAGCATGCATGTTTTACAAACAGCTCTGTTTATGATTAGATTCGATTGATACTTTTACAAAACAACTCTTACCTGACATACCACAATTGACTCCACCAAACCATCCCCCACGCCCCCCCCCCCCCCCCAATCCCCCCCCCCTCCAAATCCCCTCCCCCAATATATATTTTTTTAAATTAAAGATCATCTAATAATTGACCACCACACCCTCACACTATACCCCCCCCCCCCCACACCCCTCCCCAAAAAAATAATTTTTATGCTCCCGGTAGGGTGGCATATAGCAGTTGCACTGTCCGTCAGTATGTCAGTAAGTCTGTCTGTTCGTCCGAAAAACAACTTTTACATTGGCCATAACTTTTTCACTTTTGAAGATAGCAACTTGATATATGGCATGCATCTGTATCTAATGGAGCTGCACATTTTGAGTGGTGGAAGTTCAAGGTCAAGGTCATCCTTCAAGGTCAAAAAAATAAATATTTCAAAGCGGCGTTCTCATGAAGCTGCACATTTTGAGTGGTGGAAGTTCAAGGTCATCCTTCAAGGTCAAGGTCAACCTTCAAAGTCAAAGGTAAAAAAACAAATAAAAAATTTCAAAGCGGCGTTATCATGAAGCTGCACATTTTGAGTGGTGGAAGTTCAAGCTCAAGGTCATCCTTTAAGGTCAAGGTCATCCTTCAAGGTCAAAGGTCAAAAAAATAATCAAAGGGGCGTTGTCATGAAGCTGCACATTTTGAGTGGTGGAAGTTCAAGGTCAAGGTCATTCTTCAAGGTCAAGGTCATCCTTTAAGGTCAAAGGTAAAAATAATATAATTTCAAAGCGGGGTAATCATGAAGCTGCACATTTTGAGTGGTTGAAGTTCAAGGTCAAGGTCATCCTTCAAGGTCAAGGTCATCCTTCAAGGTCAAAGGTAAAAAAATAAATATTTCAAAGTGGCGTTCTCCTAAAGCTGCACATTTTGAGTGGTGGAAGTGCAAGGCCAAGGTCATTCTTCAAGGTTAAAGGTAAAAAAAATATAAAAATTTAAAAGCGGAACAATAAGGATCATTTTGTTTCTGACAAACACATATCTTGTTTTTTTCAAACATGGTTAAAAAACACAAATATTTATTTTTATTATTTTATTTTTGAAATACCGTCCAACTATCCCACCCAAGAATCGCCCCCCCCCAGGGCTTCCCCTGGCTCAAAAATTTCTTTAGCCAAATTCGCCTTGTTTTGGCAAAATTCTTCTATTTTTGCCTTTTTTGGCTATTTTTATAGTTTTAATGAAGAAAAAGTTGTAGCCAAATAGAATTTTCTTTAGCCTAATAGTTCAATATGTAGCCATTGGCTAATTTGGCGAATGGCAGAGTAAGCCCTGCCCCCCCAAAAAAAAGGATTTTTTTGGGGCAATTTTTTGGCATTTTTGGAAGATAATGTAATAAATGACCCCACCCCCACACTATATACCCCTCTCCACCACTTCAACCCTCCCTCCTTTCTGATTGAAATTGAGATAGGTCCCTACACCTTTAAAAAGAAAAATAGATGAGCGGTCTGCACCCACAGGGCGGTGCTCTTGTTTAAACAATGCGTCTCGAGGACGCACATGTTTGAGAATGATGCATCTGCAGAAAAAAACGTGCGTCAGGTACGTGGGACGCACGGCAAAATGAATCACTGCCCCATATTGCACCTTGTCCATCATCATTGATGAGAAACAACTAAAATTTTCACTTAAATGAAAAACTTGAACAAATATGAACTTATTTGTGTTTCAGTTTGATCAAATATTGATCGCTTGTGTCCAGCCATTCTCTACAACTAATAGATTTTAATAAGTTAATTTCTGGCTCAAAGTAAACCAGGAAAAGAAATTAAAGCCACTTCTTTATCAAATAAATACATTTACATGTACTGTGTTATTAGTGCGAAGTTACTATGTCCCTGGCAAAGATATCGTCCACGTTGCCCTCAAGGCTGAGCCCTGTTCCCTTTCTACAGCATTCAATAGAGTGTTGTAAAAAGCATAATTTGCAGAACATGTGTAGGAATCTGAAAAACAGTGATCAGCATATTTTTTAGCTTCACTTTGGGAAAACAGGGCTTAATGCATGTGCGTATTTTGCTTACCCAGATAAGCCTGTGCAGTCCACACAAGCTATAAGGGACAACACTTTCCTTCTTCACTGGATTTTCACTAAGAAGAGACTTCCTTAAAACAATAAAATCATGAAAGCAGAAAGTGTGATCCCTGATTAGCCTTTGCAGACTTCTTAGGCTAATCTGTGAAGACACTAAACGCATTTAACCCCTTTTTCCAGAGCGAGCCACAGTTATTTTGATGTAATATGACATTCATTTTCCCAGTGATGATCTTCATTTTATAATTTAACCATTTCCCATTTAGAAGCAAAGTGAAAATGTAAACAGCATAAAACCAGAACAGCCTGCGAGTTACTTTCAGTCTGTTCAGGTTTTATGCTGTTGGCTGCTCATCAGTATCTAAGGGTTGGAAATAAAGCATTTAAATTTTGTATTTAGTAAGAAAGGTCTTAAATTAAATTCAACTTTCTATGGGACAACAAATGCATACAAATATGTATGTAAGTGGTAAAGGCTATATGGCTATTTTATATGCAGATAATCACCATGTCTTGGGACTCCTACCTCGACAACCTGGTCGCCCAGGCTGACGGACATGCTGACAGGGCGGCCATAATCGGTCTCGATGGTGGGGCATCCTGGACCACTGCCGGACACCCAAATGGCATTGCTCTTCAAGACGGGGAGGGCGCCAAAATTGCCGAATGCTTTAAGCGAAAGGATTTCAGCAAATTCCAAGCAAGCGGTGTGTTCCTCGAGGGTGAGAAGTATCAATTCCTCCGAGAAGAGGACGGCAAACTGGTGATGGCTAAGAAGAAGGATAAGGGAAGCATGACCCTGCAGAGTTCAAAAACAGCCATTGTAATAGGCCACTGTCCTGAGGGCGGTCAGCAAGGGAGCTTGAACAAGGCTGTGGCGGTTATTGCCGAATATCTTGAGTCAGTGAATATGTAACAACTGTTGAAAATGTATATTTAGGTACTTTGTAGCCAAATAATTATCTCACTTGTGTTATATTCAATTTAGTATTTTTGTCCCCTCAATTCCAAGTGTTAATTTGAGCAATTTTTTTGGATAAGATAGAAATTTCATTAGTAATCTTAGGCATTTTTTGTTATATTTGTAATTTGAAAGGACATATTTTTTGTTTCAATTTTACATGTAAGATGGTATAATAAAGTGAGGCTTTATACATCCAAATCGGTAATTAAATTGTATACAGAAAAAAGCCATAGCATGCTGTCAGACAAGTTTCTTCCCTTTGAATGCACTCTTGTTTCTTACAAAAAAAATATATAACCAACACTCAAAAGTATACATTAATTAAATTGAAGATAACTTCTTATTGGGTTCATTTATGATGTTACATTTTACATTTATCTTTTGTGGATTTTTCCCCTGATTTTTAACACTCTGGTTAGATTTATTTTGACAGTATTTCCATTGGGACCATCTGCTAATATAAGGAGTGTTGTATTTTATGCGTGAATGCTTCATTATAATGTTTGTTGAAGGAACATCTGGTGGTGTTTAGCCTTTGGTAATGTTGCAATGCAGCCTTGTATTTACCTGTACAACAGCTGCCTGCTGTGTTTAGAATAATGAAAGTCTATGTAGGTTAAGGCTTTCAAATATGCATTATCAATTGTGCATTCTTTCATATTTAAATGTTATTAACTTCAGATTGATATTACTTTTGTTTTTGGAATTAAGAAAAATGTGCACTATGTTAGCTTAGTAAACAATTTACTGTAATTCTGTAATTTGTTGGCGAAAAGCAAATTAAGAGTGAAGTCATTGCAGCTGTTGAGGTATTACTGTTCATATTGATAGGCCTATGAGTGTTAAAGTGATAAAAAATCATTCATTTTTTATGTCAGGACATTCCACCTAATGTTAAAACATGTAGTTCGCTCAATGTATTTTATGTTGTAACGATCTAAATGGAACTTGATGAAATACACATTTACCAACAAATCTTTATGTAAACTAACACAGCTGACTTTTTGATGTGTTTATTATTATTATTTAGTATCCTCATATTGTTGCATTTACCGTTATTTCTTTACTTTAATAATTACTGTACTGCATAATTGTCCTACAATGTGTCTGTGCTATATATACTTTGTCTTTATGTTAAAACGTTAATGTCTTTTTATTTTTTACAAGTGCTACATTAATAAACTTGCGTATGATGTACAAATGTTCATAATTTTCCACCACCTGTGGTCAAAGACTCAATTTTCCCTTATTGTTCATGCCTTTTGGTTGATAACTTTAACTTAGGGCATTTGATGTAGTTTATGTAATTTTTTATATAATTGGTTATTAAACAACAGCACTTCACTATATTTTGGCACTTGATTTAATTTAAAAACCAATAGTTGTATATTTAAAAGCTTCTGAGTGGATTATGGACTTGACCAAGAAAGGATGGTTCCCTTTAATGGCTTTTTCTTTGAAAGATGTATTCTTGATAATGTACAACTCTGAGTGGTGATGAATGCTAGGCTGTTACAGCTTTTGTATACCACATGATTCAATTCTATTATTCTATTGTGATTGTGTGCGTGCTATGCTCAATCCACTTTATATTATTATCCATCTTATTTGGAAAAATTGGTTAAGATCTATTTTGAAATTAATTGTTTGGTATTTATAATTCATTTGAGGAATGCACTCGAGAATGTGGCGACTTTAGTGAACGATACTAAGATGGAAATCTTTTTGCAAAGCTATTGACGAATCTAGTTATTACAAAAAATGTGTACAAATGTCCAAATATGATCTGAAAAAACTTTGTAACCTGGTTTATTCTTAAAATGATTGTAACAGTACTTTGTTATATTGTGAAAAGCATTGGAATAGATTGACAGTATCTGCAAAAATTGGCCGCTTTTACCAAAATAATATTCAAAGATTAACTGGTCTGTACCCTTTGACCATTTTAACCTTTATAAAAAAAGCTGTTACTTTTTTCTTCAGTATGTTTTGCACTACACATGTACTAGTTGTACTCCGTATATACCTGTGCTTACATCTTCTATATGCAATATCTAATTAAAAACAAAAACACACTATTGGTTTCTGTTGTTTTATTTAAATGAATACCAAACAGTTCAATAGTATATAGGGAATATATTGATGTGGTGTTCTGGTGAGTTGTATTGCACAAGTTAATTGTCTGACGTTGTATTCAACCAGCCCAAAGGTGTATTGTTAACAGTATTTAGATTCAAAGACCATGGTTTAGAAACAACACAACTATGAAATATTTCATTTATTATATCGCCTACGTATGACAAAAAACTAAATTTCAAGTTGCAAATGCAACAGATAATGTATACATGTTAAACATTTAAATTACACAATATTGTATTACGGTCATCATGATGTGTATATTATATTCATTCAAAAGTTCAGTTTTTTTCTGCAATTGAATATGGAAAATGGTTTAACACTGTATAATGTTGTAAAACAAAAAATCTGCTCCGTCATATTTTTTACTAAAATTTCCTCAGTTTTGGAGATTGATTAACTATAGGTATAAAATAAAGTAGCTTTTTAACTTGGCCGTGCTCTCTCAAAAGGGGGTTTAATGCATGTTCGTTACATGTCGACCCAGATTAGTTTGTGCGGACCAGGGAAGACAATTCCGCTTTGATGATCTTTTCTGTTTTCAGATAGTCTCTTCTTAGCAAAAATCCAGTTTAGACAGAAAGTGTCATCCCTGATTATCCTGTGCAATCTGGGACGACACTTTACACACATGCATTAAACCCCCTGTCCACAGAGAACAGTCCCCTGTCCACAGAGAACAGCCCCCTGTCCACAGAGAACAGCCCCCTGTCCACAGAGAACAGCCCTATTATTTATGTGCTGTAAACCCCCTGTCCACAGAGAACAGCCCTATTATTTATGTGCTGCTATTAAACCCCCTGTCCACAGAGAACAGCCCTATTATTTATGTGCTGTAAACCCCCTGTCCACAGAGAACAGCCATATTATTTATGTGCTGTAAACCCCCTGTCCACAGAGAACAGCCCTATTATTTATGTGCTGTAAACCCCCTGTCCACAGAGAACAGTCCTATTATTTATGTGCTGCATTAAACCCCCTGTCCACAGAGAACAGCCCTATTATTTATGTGCTGCTATTAAACCCCCTGTCCACAGAGAACAGCCCTATAATTTATGTGCTGCTATTAAAACCCCTGTCCACAGAGAACAGCCCTATTATTTATGTGCTGCTATTAAACCCCCTGTCCACAGAGAACAGTCCTATTATTTATGTGCTGTTCCTCTCCCTGTCCACAGAGAACAGTCCTATTATTTATGTGCTGCCATTAAACCCCCTGTCCACAGAGAACAGCCCTATTATTTATGTGCTGCTCCTAAGATGAATACTTAAAAAACTTGGCTGCATTAAAAGATGTTTTAATATCTGAACCAAATGTTCAGATATAGCCTTGAGCATTTCAGTCCTTTAAATTTAAAAGTTCCAAAGAGAGGGCCAAAAATCTCATTACATAATCCAGAGGAATTATAGTGCAGGGCTTGTAGGCTTGTGCTTTGATCTCGTGATTTTGCGTGTTGTTGGAACATGCATTCCTCACCTAGGCGACTCCAGTTCATTCCTTGTTCCCTGCAGTATGTGATTCCTTGTTCCCTGCAGTATGTGATTCCTTGTTCCCTGCAGTATGTGATTCCTTGTTCCCTGCAGTATGTGATTCCTTGTTCCCTGCAGTATGTGATTCCTTGTTCCCTGCAGTATGTGATTCCTTGTTCCCTGCAGTATGTGAGTTTGGATCAGATGGTCACCATACATGGCAGGTGGCGTTTCCTCGCTCAGCGCACTTCGGGTTCTCCCTAAAAGCACAAGACCACGCAAAAAAAAGAATATATTTTAATAAAAAACACATACCTGGAAATCCCTACTTTACAGAGTACAGTAACATGCCAGGCCCTCACATAATGTAACATCAGAAGCCGGAGAACCTCATAAACTTTGAAATATACTCGCACATTATCATCCTTGGTAACGCAATCTATGTGACATTATCATCCTGAGTGAGACCAACATCAAATGTGACATTATCATGCTGAGTATGACATAACATGTGACATAATCATTCTGAGTGTGACATATATCATGTGATATTATTATCCTGATAGTGACATTATCATCCTGAGTGTCTCATTATCATCCTGAGTGAGACAGACATCGCATGTGACATCATCCTGAGTGTGACAGACATCACATGTGACATTATTATCCTGAGAGTGACATTATCATCCTGAGTGTGACATTATCATCCTGAGTAAGACAAACATCACGTGGCATTATCATCCTGAGTGTAACATTATCATCCTGAGTGTGACATTACCATCCTAAGTCAGACAAACATCACATGTGACATAATTATCCTGAGAGTGACATTATCATCCTAAGTGTGACATTATCATCCTGAGTCAGACAAACATCACATGTGACATTATCATGCTGAGTGTTTACAGACATCAAATGTGACATTATCATGCTGAGTGTGACATTATCATTATGAGTGTCACATTATCATCCTAAGAGTGACAGACATCACATCCTGAGTGTAACAGACATCATGTGTGACATTATTATCCTGAGAGTAACATTATCATTCTGAGTATGACATCATCCTGAGTGTCACATTATCATCCTGAGTGAGACAGACATCACATGTGACATTTATCCTGAGTGTGACATTCATCACGTGTGACAATATTATCCGGAGAGTGACATTATCATCCTGAGTGTCACATTATCAGCCTTAGTGTCACATTATCATCTTGAGTGAGACAGACATCATATGTGACATTATCATCAGGAGTGTGACATTATCATCCTGAGTGTCTCATTATCATGCTGAGTGAGACAGACTTCACCAGTGATATTTATGCCCCCCTTCGAAGAAGAGGGGGTATATTGCTTTGCTCATGTCGGTCGGTCGGTCCGTCCGTCCACTAGGTGGTTGTCAGACGATAACTCAAGAACGCTTGGGCCTAGGATCATGAAACTTCATAGGTACATTGATCATGACTTGCAGATGACCCCTATTGATTTTGAGGTCACTAGGTCAAAGGTCAAGGTCACGGTGACCCGAAATAGTAAAATGGTTTCCGGATGATAAGTCAAGAACGCATACGCCTAGGATCATGAAACTTCATGGGTAGATTGATCATGACTCGCAGATGACCCCTATTGATTTTGAGGTCACTAGGTCAAAGGTCAAGGTCACGGTGACCCGAAATAGTAAAATGGTTTCCTGATGATAACTCAAGAACGCATACGCCTAGGATCATGAAACTTCATGGGTAGATTGATCATGACTCGCAGATGACCCCTATTGATTTTGAGGTCACGAGGTCAAAGGTCAAGGTCACGGTGACCTGAAATAGTAAAATGATTTTCGGATGATAATTCAAGAACGCATATGGCTAGGATCATGAAAGTTTATAGGTAGATTGATCATGACTCGCAGATGACCCCTATTGATTTTTAGGTCACTAGGTCAAAGGTCAAGGTTACAGTGACCCGAAATAGTAAAATGATTTTGGGATGATAACTCAAGAACGCATATGCCTAGGATCATGAAACTTCATAGGTAGATTGATCATGACTCGCAGATGACCCCTATTGATTTTGAGGTCACAAGGTCAAAGGTCAAGGTCACGGTGACCCGAAATAGTAAAATGATTTTCGGATGATAACTCAAGAACGCTTTTGCCTAGGATCATGACACTTCATAAGTACATTGATCGTGACTTGCAGATGACCCCTATTGATTTTCAGGTCACTAGGTCAAAGGTCAAGGTCACAGTGACAAAAGTCGTATTCACGAAATGGCTGCCAGTACAACGGACAGCCCATATGGGGGGCATGCATGTTTTACAAACAGCCCTTGTTTTACAAATGTTCTCATCTGAGTCCTGTGCCCCAATAACTTGCAAATCTATGAGTATCCACGAATTGAAAGAATGAGTCCAAATATTAAATTATTTTTTTTTAGAAATTTCAATGCATTTTCGGAAAATGCATTTTCGGGACATAATTCGAAACTTTGCATCCCCAGAGGTTTTTTGTGAGTCCAGGGACGCTTGACTCACAGGTATAAAAAAATCACTGCTTCACATGTGACATTATCATCCTGAGTGTGACAGACATCACATGTGACATTATCATCCTGAGAGTGACATTATCATACTGAGTGAGACACGCGGTATGTAAGAAAGAACGTCACGAATCAAAAGTCACTGTTTTACGGCCATCTATTTACCGGCTTCTATCCAGTTCATGAGGGTTTCCCGCCATTTGTCAAAGTCTTATGTAGTCTCCAATCTTCAAATAAAAGAGTGAATTTCTAGTAAACAACAATGTTTTCCCTGCCACATGCACACAGAAATATACTAAAATAAAGTCATGGCAAGTTACCCTACAGAGAACCGTGTATTCAAATAAATGATGTTTTCATGTTTTTAGAGAGTATAGCTTATATAGTTTAGATTTAGTATATTGTAACCTATATACGGCTTCGAAAATTTCTGAAAAACAATAAGTTAAATGTAACCTATTGTGGTTTTCATGACTTCGGAATTTCCAAACATAATTTGATTTACTTCCGGTGGGAGTACAAAATAAACTAAATCCATTTAACAGTATTTTCTATTCGTGTACAAATAATTTGAGAGAATAAACATGTCCATTGCATTCAATAATCGACACACTCTAATATGAACTCAAAATTCTTTATGAAAAGGTCGAAATAAAAGAAATCCTTGTATTTGATGAGGACCTGTTGATTAATTTTTGACAGGTGAGTTTAAATGTCATTTTAAACATCTTTTGCAATAGATTTTCACGTTATTGCAAAGTGATTTACTCTAAACTATGCACGTGTTTATGATGAAAACATGACATTATATATAGAAATGAAAAACAAATGTTATCATTCTAAAGTATATGTTTATTTTTATATTCTATTTATTCTTGAAAGGAGTGACACCAAATAATGCCAATTGATAAATAAATACTATTTTTGTATATTCCTGCTTACCTATCCTTGAAGACAATGACTAATTATTAGACAGACAAGGCTAGTTCAATTGGCTGAACTACAGATCTGAGCATCATAGCTTGCAATTACAGTTTGGCTACACACCTTATTTTGCGGGATTGGTTATTAAAGAATGTATGGAGGTTCGTGTTGAGTCATGGATTCTTTGTGAGTCTTGCACATTGAAATGGCCTGAAATCCCTTGATAGAACAGTTCATAACAGAACATGTTTTGACATAATCACCATAGTTTTGTTGATCAAAAATGTGACAAAAACAGGTCACTGTTGTAATTCATCAGATAGACGAAATGACACAAAATTAATAATTTTTTTCAAAATTGTTCAAGGTTTAGTAGCCGTGCCGCTACCATCATATATCGAGCGACCCACCAGATTCACTTGTTACATGCACCCCCTCTTTTTCAGACTGATCCATACCGCTGCAAATTATTATAAGTTTTCATTTTTCCCAAGTGCTATTGTGATGTGGAACAACCTCCCTGCCACTACAGTATTACATCCTGATCTTGAAGGGTTTAAGCGGTCCCTGCTTTCCCCTTCTGCCCCTTGAACTCCGAGAGACATGTTTTTATCAGCTATAACTTTAAATCACTTCACCATGCATGATTAATCGAACATACTTTTATCTTTCTCACTTATTCACTTTTAACACTTTTATCTTGCACTGACTGCGCACCTGTCAATAATATACCCGCAAGGGGAGTGAGACAGAATAGATAGATAGATCATCAAATATTTCTTCTTTTATGTATTTTTTATATAGTGTTTCTTAGAAACACACAATTGTATGACTATTTTGCATACTACACAGTCTGTTGACATTTTTTCACAAGAACTAAACCTTTCCATGCAATGTGAATTTCAAGGCTATTTATAGTATGCAAATCTTGAAATTTGAATAGCCGATTAAAATGCACGGCTCAATTAGAACCTACATGTATGTTTAAGATGGTGGTTTGACTCTATCAACAGATTTTATTATTTATTATCATTTGAGACAATAAACATTTGAAAAAGAGCAACAAATATACAGACCAAAGGTTCGGTGGGCTTCGTTAGTGTTAATCAGTTTGCCCTCAAAACGTGGGAGAATCTTAACTGAGTACAGTGATATGATTAAAATGCCGTTGAAAATGGCCAAAACAACTCAACACGCAAATTGTTTTGCATACAGGTATATTTAAGTCGTGTTCTGGGAAAACTGGACCTAATGCATGTGCGTAAAGTGTTGTCCCAGGTTAGCCTGTGCAGTCCGCACAGGCAAATCAGGGACGACACTTTCCGATTTTATGACATTTTTCATTTAAATCAAGACTCTTCTTAGCGAAAATCCAATTAAGGCGAAAATTGTTGTCCCTGATAAGCCTGTGTGGGCTGCACAGGATAATCTGGGACGACACTTTACACACATGCATTATGCCCAGTTTTCTCAGAACGCGATTAATTTGTCAGGTAATGGATGTCCCTTAGAGCAGTGAGCTGCTCTATGAATTGCTGTATATTTATCAGGGTAATGGATGTCCAAGAAAGCAGTGAGTGGCTCTATGAATTGCTGACAGAGGTTCAGCTGGACCAGTTTTACTCAAAACTGCGGGATGATCTGCAAGTTACAAGGTGAGCCGCGCTCTGTTAAAAGGGGGTTCAATGATTAGCCTGTACAGTTCGGCGTATTCTGCACAGGCTAATCATGAATTACATTTTCTGTCTAAATTTGATTTTTGCTAAGAAGAGACATTCTTGAAACGAAAAACATCATAAAAGCCGAAAGTGTCGTCCCTGGTTAATCTGCGCTGACTGCACATGCTTATCTTGCGTTCAATGCCTTTTTCACAGAGCACCGTCTTAAGTGCAGAATGATCTGCTAGTTTCAAGGTGCATATGTTGTCTTCCAAGTTTGATTTTTTTGCTTGCTTAAATCTAATGAATGATGTCATGCATCAGGTTAATGTTTGTATTGTTCCATTATAAGAACATTTTAAGTTTAAAAGCCATAATTGTTTAGAATTGCAATTTTTACAATTTTCTTGCCTGTTACTGGAATTAAAATGTTAACACATGACAGTTTGATGAGCATTATGACTCATATAGTTAAACATGTACGCAGAAACTAATTTTCTGTGACATCAGTATTTTTATGTTACCAATTGTCATGTTGACCAATCAAAATCTAAAGCCGGACATCATGTCAATTTTTTCTTTAGATGATGGATAATACAGGGTTTTTTATGCATCCAGTAGGGTTTTTTATGCACCCGGTAGGGTGGCATATAGCAGTTGAACTGTCCGTCAGTCAGTGTGTCTGTCCGTCTGTCCGAAAAAAACTTAAACATTGGCCATAACTTTTTAAATATTAAAGATAGCACCTTGATATTTCGCATGCATGTGTATCTCATGGAGCTGCACGTTTTGAGTGGTAAAATTTCAAGGTTTACATCATCCTTCAAGGTCTAGGGTAGAAAAAACAAAGTCTGAACTTAACGAACAATCATGCCTAAGCTAATTGAATTAGAGAAAAAGAACAATAATAAAAAAATAAAAAGTATATGTTCATGCACATGGGATTGTGAAATCACGTCCGTACACATAGCATCATTAACTTAGGAAAGGAAACAACGAAATATAAAGTTTGGTATGATATACATGTGAAATTAAAGAGCATGGTGTAAGAAAGAGCATGTCAAGTTTTGAATTTATATGCTGAAACGTAATGTTATAACCCACAAACGTTTTACTGTAACAGACAGTTTTTATACGCCCGTATAAAATACGGGACGTATTATGTGAAACCCCTTGGCGGCGGGCGGGCGGCGGGCGGCGGGCGGAAGGCATCACTTTGTCCGGACTCTAATTCAAATTGTATTCATCCGATCTTCACCAAACTTGGTCAGCAGTTGCATCTAGTTGATATCTAGGCCAAGTTCGAATATGGGTCATGCCGGGTCAAAAACTAGGTCATAGGGTCAATAAGTGCATTTTCAAAGGGGCCACTTTGTCCGGACTCTATTTCAAATTGTATTCATCCGATCTTCACCAAACTTGGTGAGCAGTTGCATCTAGTTGATATATAGGCCAAGTTCGAATATGGGTCATGCCGGGTCAAAAACTAGGTCAAAGGGTCAATTAGTGCATTTTCAACGGCGCCACTTTGTCCGGACTCTAATTCAAATAGTTTTCATCCGATCTTCACCAAACTTGCTCAGAAGTTGAGTCTAGACAATATCTAGGCCAAGTTGGAATATGGGTCATGCCGGGTCAAAAACTAGGTCATGGGGTCACTTAGTGCATTTCAAGGATTTCATGGTGTCCGCTCTCTAAATGAAGTAGTTTTCACCCGATCTTCACCAAATTTGGTCAAAAGTTGTGTCTATATGATATGTAGGTCAGGTTTAAATATGGGTCATGCCGGGTCAAAAACTAGGTCACGAGGTTACTTAGTGCATTTCAAGCATTTAGCATGGTGTCCGCTCTCTAATTGAAGTAGTTTTCATCTGATCTTCACCTAATTTGGTTACAAGTTGTGTCTAGATGATATGTAGGTCAAGTTCGAATATGGGTCATGCCCGGTCAAAAACGAGGTCACATGGTGCATTTAAAGCATTTAGCATGGTGTCCGCTCTCTAATTGAAGTAGTTTTCATCTGATCTTCACCAAATTTAGTCAGATGTTACATCTAAATGATATCTAGGTCAAGTTCAAATATGGGTCATGCCAAGTCAATAACTAGGTCTTGAGGTCACTTAGTGCATTTCAAGCATTGAGCATGGTGTCCAAAACCTTCGAACGGGCGTATCTTGTGACAGTTTGGCACTCTTGTTTAAGATAAGTGGTACAGAAAAAACACGTTGAATACCTTTTTAAAGATATTTCTTGTTATATTTGATCGAGAATGTAACCCGCCTCCCAGTTTCGCTGAAAGGATAAAGTTCCCCCCAGGTACTACTTCCCCGTACCCCCAATTTTTTTTCGTACCCTACATTTTTCGTTCCGAATTTTTGTCGTACCCATAATTTTTTTCGTACCCAAATTTTTGCTCGTAACCAAATTTTTTTTCGTACCCAATTTTTTTCCTACCCAAATTTTTTTCGTAACCAAATCTTTTTACATACTTAATTTTGTTTCAGCATAATTGTTGTACCCAAAATTTTCGTACCCATTTTTTTTTTTCCTACCCAAAATTTTCGTACCCACATACACAATTGTGGTGATGTAGATAAACTTAAATAGATGCTTTTATATCAATCCTCTTCAAAAGCATCGTCACACCAGTACTGTCAGTACTTTGATTTTAAATGTCATATTCATATTGCCAGGTTGTCACATTTTGACTATGTCAAAGATGAGGACCTACAGAAGGTTGGCATGGGCAAGCCTGCCATACGACGACTCATGGATGCAATCAAGCGAAAGAAAATGACACTTCGCAAAAAAGGCATATTAGAAAAGGTATATTCTGCATAGTTCAACATTCGCAATGTACTATGGGATTAATACAGTTATTAAGTTATACCTTTTATAGTAAATTAATGCTTTTACATGGCAAAACCTTCAAACGAAAAGGGCTAGTTGAATTAGCATAAAGATACTGTGAAGTACTTTAAAACCAATATTTATAATTTCAATGAGAATATAGAAAAAGTACTTTGTTGAACAAACAACATGTACTTTAAAGGAGGTTAATTGGGCACACAGCAGGGCTTTCCACAGGCCATTTAACGATCCCTCGCCGGGGCGCTTGAATTTCGAAATCAGAGTCCCCGGGGCGCTTGAAATTTTCCGATCAGTGTATTATCAGTAAAAGAAAGTGGAGATTGTCAAACAAAATCAAGGTTTCCCTATCAGTGTATCAATATTCCCTGTTTTAAAAGAGCACTCGGTACCTACTTTCACAAGTAATCGCCATAAACACCACATGGGGTAATGGATAATCCACTGATAAGAGAATAGCATGACGCCCGTATCGATTATTCTAGCCAAATTACATAGTCATTTAAATGCTGACAAGGATGTATCAGGTTACTTTCCAGTCGTCAAACTGTGATGTCCATCGTCCAATCGGTTAAGCGAATGCTTATGAGGGCGGGGTTAACTATCAATAATTATTTTTGATTGATGTCGGGCACGAAGAAAGAGTTTATTGAAGCTTGATTTGCAAGAAGTTGTACCATTTACGTAATATAAAACCGGTAACTAGTACAGTACAGTACATTAAAAATGGTTTCGGGCATCATCATCACATTTTTTACTGTAAACAAGTGTTACCTGTGACTCGTAATTATTACGATAAATTAATTGCAAGTGTTAATCAATTTATTACTTATAGCGAGTAAGTTGTACAAATAACTCCTGGTTACAATTATGCGATAACAATTTAATTCCAGTACATGTATATTTTATTATGTCCATTTATAGAACTGATTCACCTCATTTTTATGCCCCCAGAACATAGGTTCTAAATAATTTGCAAGTGGTAATCAATTAATTACTTATAGCGAGTAAGTTGTGCAAATAACTCCCGGTTACAATTATGCGATAACAATTTAATTCCAGTACATGTATATTTCATTATGTCCATTTATAGAACTGTTCACCTCATTTTTATGCCCCCAGAACATAGGTTCTGGGGGCATATTAAAATCGCACCGTCAGTCAGTCAGTTACTTAGTTAGTCCGTCCGGATTAGTTTCCGCTCAATAAGTCAAGCAATTGTCATCAGATCTTCATCAAACTTCATGAAAATGTGTTAGGCAATAACATCTGGGTCAAGTTCGATAATCGGCCAATTTGACCCAGACACTCCTGAGTTACGACCCTTGAATCATTGTAAAATTGGATTTTTTCTCGTTTCTGCTCAATAACTCAAGCAATTGATGTCAGATCTTCACCAAACTTCATGAAAATGTGTAAGGTAATAACATCTAGGTCAAGTTCGATAATCGGCCAAATTGACCGAGACACGCCTGAGTTACAGCCCTCGGATAATAAAAAAATTGCGTTATTTCTCGTTTACGCTCAATAAATCGAGCAAATGTCATAGGAGCTTGGCCAACATCTAGGCCAAGTTTGATAATCAGCCAAATTGACCAAGACACTCCTGAGTTATGGCCCTTGAATCATCAAAAAATTTGAGGTTTTTTTCCGTTTCCTCACAATAACTCGAGCAATTGTCATCGGATTTTCACCAATCGTCATGAAAATGCGTTAAGCCATAAAATCTAGGTCAAGTTCGATAACCAGTTAAATTGACCTGGGCACTTCAGAGTTACGGACCTTAATTTAAAGCAAAAATTGCCTTTTCCCATTTATGCTCAATAACTCGAGCATTTGTTCTTGATCTTTTTATGCCCCCAGAACATAGGTTCTGGGGGCATATTAAAATCGCAATGTCAGTCATCAAATCTTCACCAAACTTCATCAAAATATGTAAGGCAATAACATCTAGGTCAAGTTGGATAATCGGCCAAATTGACCAACACACTCCTGAGTTATGGCCCTTGATTCATCTCAATTTTTTTTTTCTCGTATCCGCCTAATAACTCGAGCAATTGTGATCAGATCTTCACCAAACTTCATAACAATGTGTAAGGCAATAACATCTAGGTCAAGTTGACCCAGACACTCCTGAGTTACGACCCTTGAATCATCGAAAAAATTGCGTTTTTCTCGTTTCCGCTCAATAACTCAAGCAAATGTCATAGGATCTTTGCCAAACTTCATGATAATGTGTAAGGTCATAAGATCTAGGCAAAGTTAGATAATCAGCCAAATTGACCCAAACACTCCTGAGTTACGGTCCTTGAATCATAAAAAATTGAGTGTTTTCTCGTTTCCGCTCAATGACTCCACCAATTGTCATCGGATCTTCACCTAACGTTATAAAAATGTGTAAGGCATTAAAATCTAGGTTAATTTCAATAATCAGCCAAATTTTCCCAGGCACTTTTGAGTTACGGCCCTTGAATCATCAAAAAATTGCGTTTCCGCTCGAAACATGCTCATACATTGTAACTTCTATGTCGCTTCAGATTTAACCTTCATATTTGGTATGCATGTGTATATGAACAAGGTCTTTCCATACGCACATAAATTTGACCCCTTTGACCTTGACCTTGAACTAAGGTTCCGCGTTTAGGTTTCGAAATCTGTGTTTAGGTTTCAAAAAGCGTTTTGGGGGCATATGTCTTCCGATGGAGACAGCTCTTGTTCTAACATTAATTCGACACGTAATGCGCTTTAACAAATTTTCGTTGAATAAATTACACACACTTGTAAATGTTAAGTCCGATAATCGATACTTAGAAGACTGATGATGGCAACCGGCCGTAATCCTCGTGGACAACGTGAATTTCATGCAAAATTCCGTCAAAACATTTATTCGACTCGTCAAGTGTTTAAACAAATTATCGTTGAATTCATAATGCAACTGTTAATATTTGTTGAAATCTCATATGGGAATAATCTTTTTCTCAATTAAAAAGAGCACGAAAATTATGCAGCTGTACAACGTCGCGTCATTTGCATAGAAAGCATGCGTGTATTGAGCGTTTTAACAAGCACACAACACGTCAGGGGATTGTCGCATGTTCAGAGGCAATATTTCATCAAATCTATAAATAGTCACTTAAAATTTATTTGATACTATAGAAAAATGGCAAGGTTTGTGTTAAAGAAATAATTGAGAGCTTTTATCGTAAATATTTACCAGAAAGTGATTTATAAAACGGAATAAACAGGATTATTGGGTAATAAATAGGAACTTGAAAAGTAGTAAGTATACAGTAATAGAGTCGGGTTGAAACGGATGTATTGGGGAATCGTTAGAGCCGGGATTTTTCTATCTGTGCGGGAAAGTTTTAAAACAAACAATATAAAAAATTATATATATTTTTAAATTATTTTCTTGAAGAGTCATAGCGCACCAAATGACGTCTTTTGACGCTGTTTTTCTTTGAGTTATAACGCATCACAGGCGTGAATTGACATGTTAAATTAAAAAAAAATCAACGTCCGGAGGGGACACCCATCCCGAACCACCCCTATCAGCCCCGAGGCGCCTGACAAAAATCCTGTGGAGAGCACTGATGTGTTAATCATTTAGAGCAATATACAGGTATGATTACAATACATTGTTTCACTTCCTTTCATAGTTAACTCAGTTTCTTTGAAGATTAATTTATTAAAGATTAGATTTTCAACACACAAAATGTTAAAATCCATTTAACAGTATGACATTCTTTGTATCGTTTAATGTTTTTCAGTAAATAATTAAAAATTACCATAACAATACTGTCTATACTGTAATACAGGATGACTTTGATTTTTTCAGATCCTCCCAAAAGTTCCGGAGAAGTCGGGCACCAAGAAGTCCAGTGGCAGCTCTCCCAGATTGTCTGGACACATTGACCAGGCTCTGACTTGCCTCATACCAGAGACATCCCTGTTTCTGTATGATAAGCTGGGCAACGGAAGCTTCGGCGTCGTTCGCAAGGGTGACTGGAAAACACCCTCGGGGGAAAAGGTGAATTTTTATGTCCCCCACCACTAAAGTGGGGGACATATTGTTTATGCCCTGTCTGTTGGTTGGTTTGTTTGTTTGCCCCATCTTTAACATTTGCAATAACTTTTGCAATATTGAAGATAGCAACTTGATATTTGGCATGCATGTGTATCTCATGGAGCTGCACATTTTGAGTGGTGAAAAGTCAAGGTCATCCTTTAAGGTCAAAGGTCAAATATATAGCTTCAAAGCGATGCAAAAGGGGACATAGTGTTTCTGACAAACACATATCTTGTTTTATGTGTGGTTTAAATAATAATGATTTGAGGATCAGTGGGCACAATTTTGGCCCATTTTCACAAAATATTTCCTACACTATGTCTTAGAATAAAGAATATTCTTTAAATTGAAATATTAAAAAATTGCACAAACCGCTTTTATCTGCCTCATTCTGCATGAACAAGATGTAAATGTCATAAACAGTAGTGGTAGCCTTAATATATATACAAATGCTCAATGCATTTTTAGTGGTTTTTAGTCTACATGTATTTGTTATTTTCTCAGGTCAAAGAATGATGTGGTGAAACAGTCCACAAAAATGGTCAAATTGAATAAACAAAGATTGCTCCATCTTTCTTTTTTATGTCCCCCACCACTATAGTGGGGGACATATTGTTTTTGCCCTGTCTGTTGGTTTGTGTGTTTGTTTGCGTCAAACTTTAACATTTGCCATGACTTTTGCAATATTGAAGATAGCAACTTGATATTTGGCATGCATGTGTATCTCATGGAGCTGCACATTTTGAGTGGTGAAAGGTCAAGGTCATCCTTCAAGGTCAAATGTCAAATATATAGCTTCAAAGCGGCGCAGAAGGAGACATAGTGTTTCTGACAAACACATATCTTGTTATTCCAGCACTAAGCAGGGTTTTGAATTCTTACTCAAGCTGAATTCTTCTTGTTCAATTCCGAAATAGAAAATTGTTCTGAATTTTTCTGGCTTTATAAAAACTTGTATTGGTTAACCCAGAGAAAGGGTAAGGTAGTTTCATTTTCCTCTTTTCAAAATAAGACCTTTTAAAATGTATGACTATAATAGACAACTGAAGATTGTTAATGACAGAATTAGTTTACAAATAAGAGGTAACTAATCAGCAAGAAACACCTTGTACAATTGTATTTACTTGTCTAAACAATCCATTTCATAGAAACTGGTGGCTGTAAAGATCCTGCGAAATGATGCCCTGTCCATGCCGGGCGCGTTTGAAGACTTTGTAAAGGAAGTGAATGTTATGCATAACCTTGACCACGAGAACCTGATACGACTGTATGGGATTGTGCTGTCAACTCCACTTATGATGGTAAGAAAAAGATTACTGAAGAGAAGTTTTTTATTTTGTCGAGTCCGCTTGTAGAAAGTTCCATTAGCTGTCAAAATGGTTGAGGTTACCATAAACTCTTAAGTCATATGTTTTATACGTCTTGGAGATAAAAATGGTATAATATGTTTGTTAATTTCATAAGTCAGTCAAAATTGCAAGAAAGTGGGAGAATGCAACCCTAATTGATTCCTTGTCAGATTCTATTACTTCTATCTTGTTTGATATTTTGATTTGATTACATTATCCAGATAGCAGGGTAGTAAAAAATATATCCTTGCAAATTAATGCATGGTGATAATCCAACAATAAGCTGTTGCCAATATTGAGGATATATGTGTTATAATTGAAATATGCACACATGTTTACTAGGTGACAGAGTTAGCCCCCTTGAGAGCTCTCCTTGACTACCTCCACAGAGAGCAGGAAAGGATACTCGTGTGTCAGCTGTGCGATTACGCAATACAGGTGGCAAAGGGCATGAGCTACCTCGAGTCCAAACGCTTCATTCACAGGGATCTTGCCTGTAGGAATGTTCTCCTTATGTCTCCTGATAAGGTGAGGTTTTGTTGATGGTTTGGATTATTTCAGTTCGATTTTACTGTTTTAAGAAAAAATAACAAACTGTCTGTGTTTATTTCCTACTTGGTAGTTGTTCTGAGGATCGTTCCCTGAAAGTTTTCTGGGTTAAACTGGAATTTCGGTTGTTGGATCGCCGACAAGACCATTTTCCCAATCGCGTAAATCCGTTGAGAAAAATGTTAGAAGGGAGGGGCAGCCTATTGATGGCAGACCCCCGTTCAAGTAACTCAATGCCTACCCACCATGGCTTTGCCCTGCAGCCACATTGGGCCCTAGCTGACCCCTGGACCCCCAGCAAAATTTTCCAGTTTTCAGACATTTTTTCTTTTACCCATGGATCCAGCGACACATTAGTAATGTTCCTTTGATGGAAATGTCAATATAAGCTCATGGTATTCAAGCTTGATTTAATAGGAGTGTCCAACAAAACAAACAAAAACAGTACAGGTTAAACACTGGGCTACAAGATGATAATTAATTCATTTTTAAAACTATCAATGGTATACCGTCCACTTTTCAAACAAATGTGTTTTACTCCCCCCCCCCCCCCACCCCCCTCCTCCCCCCCCCCACACACACAGAGTGGAAGGCATTAAGCTTTGCATTGTCTCTCCATACATTTATATGTCTGTATGTCTCAGAGCTTGTGTATTTTAACTCTTCTTCAACTACTTGGTGGTTCTGGCTGACACTTTTGCTGTTGTAAGAGCTGAATACGTGTTGCTGATTTTAAAGAAAGGAATTTCAGCAAGTTTTGACAGAATTATGTCCCTGTTCAGCTTTTTCATGTCCATGTGTTTTCATCTCCTCTGCTACTATCTGTTGGATCTCGCTGAAACATTCAGAGTTAATAACCGTAATGTGTAGTAGATCTGACAGAAAAAATTTTGACTACAAAAAGTTTTGACAGAATTATGACACTTGGTCGTTTTTTCCAAATTAGAACATAAAGTTCCAAAATACTGCTGATAAGATATTTGATCAGATCATTTGTCACACTATTTGGTTCATTGATTCAAGAGATGTCTGTCATTATTGCAGGCTACCAATGATAGAGATTTACAGTAGCCCATATGGGATGGCATGCGCTTGGAACTTATAGTAGCTAAAACGAAAATGTCAGTAGCTAGTAGCCTCAGGTTTTCAGACTTGCATTTCTCAGAAACTGAAATAAGTTTCAACTAATAATGCGAATTAATAAAGTAAAAATAGTGTTGTTGTAATTATTGCAGATTAAGATTGGTGATTTTGGGTTGATGCGGGCCTTACCAAGTCAAGAGGACCATTACGTTATGCAGGAAAACAAGAAAGTGCCCTTTGCATGGTAGGTCTGGTGTGAATGAGAGATACAGGCACAAAGAAGTGTCAAACAAATTTAAAATCGTAGATTGTTTGCTACAGGTACAGATACAAAATTTATTTTATATTTCTTCTGTTTTTATAAGAGATCAATATACTAAAAACAATGCTATATGGAAGATTGTTTACTATGACAGCTACAGATACAAAACTAAACTTTATTTTTCTTCTGTTTTTATAAGAGATTATTATACTAAAAACAATGCTATGTACATGTACTGGGAATTAAAATATACGCAAAACAAAGAATTCAGTGAAAATTCATGGTTCACATTCGTTATTATTGAAAAATAAAATGAAATAAATAGAATGCAAACTTTAAAATGGGTTTCATCACTTTTGAAACTGGATTTTTCAGACCTTTAACATTTTAATTGTATCAAAGCTAACACTGAGGGGTTTGAAGACTTTTGACAAAAAACTTTCATTAACCCTTTACTTCTCAGATACAGTGTATGCATTTTGACCCGTTTGTTGTCCCTTAGATAATTAAATTGAATAAAATAAGTTCATAATAAATTTAAAGGCCTCATATCCATTCCTGTACATGTATACTTATATGCAGCAAACAGCATAAAACATGAACAGCAATCAAATTATTCGCAGGCTGTTCCAGTTTTATGCTGTTTGCACAAAGCAATTTTCATTTTGATTCTGAACAGGAACTGGTTTTGCCAAGATCTTTTCAGTATTGTGTTACAGTTATTTGCTCTTTATAATTATATGTGTCTTGTTCTGAGAAAACTGGGCTTAATGCATGTGCGTAAAGTGTTGTCCCAGATTAGCCTGTGCAGTCAGCACAGGCTAATTAGGGACGACATTTTCCGCTTTTATGGTATTTTGAGTTTCAACGAAGTCCCTCTTTACTGAAAATAAAGTTAAGGCGGAAAGTGTCATCCCTGATTAGCCTGTGCGGACTGCACAGGCTAATCTGGGACGACACTTTACGCACATGCATTAAGCCCATTTTTCTCAGAACGCTGCTCATATTATTTCAAGAGGAGTGTACTTTACTACAGGTGTGCCCCCGAGAGCCTCAAGACCCGCCAGTTCTCCCACGCCAGCGATGCCTGGATGTACGCTGTCACCCTCTGGGAGATGTTCACCTTCGGTCAGGAGCCTTGGATGGGATATAATGGCTCTCAAGTACTGATTGTTATTCTTATGGCAAATCAAAGTCATGTTTTTCTGTGGTTTATAAAGAAATATCAGTAAATTAAAAAATTATTATTCAGTGTTTCAAACAGGGGAAAAATAACAGTGAATAAATTATGGATTTTCATTAAATGATTTGTGATATCATGGCGCTATTGTTTCTGCGAATTTCTAGTTTAACCCTTTCAAAATTTGAAAAATGAGAAAGAAAGCATTTAATAAAAAACAATTATAGATAATTATTTGTCTGCTTGAATAAGTGTAAGTGTATAAGATGTATTTCTGTGAAACCAATGTTATTCCTTGCACACTAATTTCTGTGGATTTTTGTGAGTCCGCTCATCATCATCAAATCAACTGTTCAACAAACTTTTACCTCCATAGTGTTGTATTAAACATTACATTCATAAAATTCATTTAAAAAAAAAAGAATTTAATAACAAGTGATTTAATTAATCCTTGAAATTTTATGACAACAAAATAAAATGAATACACCGTATTTATTGACACTGTACCATACAGATCTATTGACATTGAGCATGATTTCAGATCCTTCACAAGATTGACATGGAAGGAGAGAGACTTTCTCACCCAGACCTGTGTCCCACAGAGATATACGAGTTAATGCTGAAGTGCTGGGCAATGAAACCCGTGGACCGACCCTCCTTTCTGGCCATAAGGGAGTTCTTGTGTGAGGTAAGCGATATGTGATAATTCTGATACGATATGCACAGCGTTTTCTTTTGTCCAGTCTCCCCGTCTCAAAGGTCAAGGTCACACTAGGTTAAATTTGGACATAAAAGCGTTTGAAAATATCTTTCTCAGCCACAATGTTTTTTTTACACATTGATGGATTTTAAAATACTGGTAAATTAGGAAAAATGTAAAGTGTCAATGTGTAGTTTCTAACATCTGTTTATTTTTTTAGAGATATCTGTTACCTTAATAGTCAAGGTTTCTGATTGAGGTCAAATGTTAAATTTTGCCACAATGTTTGTGTCTCATGATAGCGTGTCTTCTGTAACACTTGTCTCCCTATGTCAAAGGTCAAGTAAAAATAGAGATTTACATTGCTAATAAAACACTTTTTAAAACTTATTTTGTCATTCTTTGCATAATTTTAGAATAACTGACTACTAATGACCGTCATGAGAAGGCAGATGGTTGCATGTATCATTCTTGTACGAATATCAAAGGTCAAGGTTACACTTGGAGGTCAAAACTTAAAATTTTCGATAAAATATAAAAAGCTTGTTTGTGACATTTGTTGAGTTTTGAGTCTTAAGTGAAATATTTGGGCATCTGTTCCCTATGAACTTATGTCTTATCATATTTTTATTATTGCTGCTGTCATTTGAGATGATTTTTATGCCCCCCTTGGAAGAAGAGGGGGTATATTGTTTTGCACATGTCGGTCGGTCGGTCCGTCCGCCCACCAGATGGTTTCCGGATGATAACTCAAGAACGCTTAGGCCTAGGATCATGAAACTGCATAGGTACATGACTGGCAGATGACCCCTATTGATTTTCAGGTCACTAGTTCAAAGGTCAAGGTCACATGGACTCTTAAATAGTAAAATGCTTTCCGGATGATAACTCAAGAATGCTTAGGCCTAGGATCATGAAACTTCATAGGTACATTGATCATGACTGGCAGATGACCCCTATTGATTTTCAGGTCACTAGGTCAAAGGTCAAGGTCACAGTGACTCGAAATAGTAAAATGGTTTCCGGATGATAACTCAAGAATGCTTACGCCTAGGATCATGAAACTTCATAGGTACAATGATCATGACTGGTAGATGACCCCTATTGATTTTCAGGTCACTAGGTCAAAGGTTAAGGTCACAGTGACTCAAAATAGTATAATGGTTTCCGGATGATAACTCAAGAATGCTTACGCCTAGGATCATGAAACTTCATAGGTACATTGATCATGACTGGCAGATGACCGCTACTAATTTTCAGGTTACTAGCTAGTAGGTCAAAAATCAAGGTCACAGTGACTCGAAACATTAAAATGGCTTCCTGATGATAACTCAAGAATAATTAGGCCTAGGATCATGAAACTTCATAGGTACATTGATCAGCAGATGACCCCTATTGATTTTCAGGTCACTAGGTCAAGGGTTAAGGTCACTGACAAAAAAACGTGTTCACACAATGACTGCCACTACAACTGACAGCCCATATGGAGGGCATGCATGTTTTACAAACAGCCCTTGTTTAAATGGATTTTTTCGGTGAATGATTGTAATGTTTATTTGATGGCACTTCTCAGACGGATGGAGCTATTAAGGTATGAAACAAAAGCTCTTTCAACTTTAAAATACTATCCTCAAATAGTCTTGATCTATCATATGTATATTATTTCCTGCATTGGTGACTCATTTAACTTCTAAGTGAGCTTTTTGTTTTTTGTTTATGTATATCTTGTAGTAAATGTCTTGTATTCAAAATTGTCAGAACCTGGACCCAAACTTGTCTGACAACGCGTACTTGTACTTATAAAAAAACACAAACTAGCATGCATTTTTTATGTCCACCGGTAGGGTGGCATATAGCAGTTGAACTGTCCGTCAGTCAGTATGTCGGTTTGTCAGTCTGTCCATCCGTTTCAAAACTTTAATGGTCATAACTTTTTATGCCCCCGGTAGGGTGGCATATAGCAGTTGAACTGTCCGTCAGTCAGTGTGTCAGTACCGTATTTCTTCGATTGTAAGACGGATTGACTATAAGATGAGACCCCAACTTTAGGTCCCAGATTGGTTGTATTTTGCGTGGCCTCGCTAATAAGACGGAGCAATTTTTACGGACGAAAATCTGTAAAATTTCAACAGTCAAAATACCCGTAATGGTTTACACAATGCTTGTTTTACGGCCCACCCCTAGGTTGCAACATGTCACTATCGATAATTTCAGGGGTTTATTGCAGTTTTATGGCATTGTTTTGCCTACCACATTAATTGGACAGTGTACTTCACCGCGATAAAATCATGGCAAGTTATGTTAGACGCTGATGATAGTCAACGGGTGCTATCCTCCTGGAAATTGTGCTTTTAATGCATTATATTATCAAAATATTATTTTCCACATGTAAAGCGTTGAAACAAATTAATATTTAATTTATAACATATATACCACACGTATAAATGTTCCGTTAAATTCCCAAATGAGAATAAAAATTTGTTATCCAAAACACTCTACTGATTTTTTAATGTTCACACGACGTTTACAATTCTTCCAATATAGTCATCATGTATATTTCCCGACAAAAGAGCGCGAAAATTATGCGACAATGTACAAGGTCATGGAAAGCGTGCGTGTATTGAGTTTTTTATACAAACTGTGTAGCGCAGAGAACATTGAATTCTGTTGATTTCAGTTAAATGTTTCTTTGGTATTTTTAACACAATTATATCGAGAATAATTTGATATTTCTTCTAAATTAATTTCAAATCAAACACGCCGTAACCTTATCGTTACGGTCTATTAGTTGAGTAAGTATTTAAACAGTAATTGTACTGTACACTGATTCAAGAGAACATCTGGACAGTACTGGAGTAAGTGTTGGGCTTTATGAAAACACGCATAGCACGTTTACTGACCTATTGTGCAGACTGCTGTCTGCGGTGTTGACAAAACTGTCAAAAGGGATTAACATGTGTGATTGCAACACTGCCGATTTGGTCCATAATTACCGGTAATACATTGTTTTGAATGTCATTATTTTAATCAAAGCATTCTTATTAATGTAATGGAAAAAATTAATAAATGAACTTTAATTTTTATTTGATAATAAACTCGCGAGTATTCCAAACAGACATGACATTTATAATCTATAATAATAAAAGGATATAAGCGGCAAATCATTGTATCTAAACGATAGTAGTTTCTTTTCTTCATCAGAAATAAGGTTATCACTTCACAAATATTGGTAAAAAAAACTAAGTTTTTTCTTAGGATGCTCTTATAAGACGACCCCCCAACTTTATGCCTTAAAAAATCGGGAAAAAACCCGTCTTGCAATCGAAGAAAAACGGTATGTGTGTATGTCAGTATGTGTGTGTGTGTAATTATGTCGGTCTGTCTGTCGTTTGCATTATTGAAGAGAGAAACTTGATATTTGGCATGCATGTGCATCTCACAGAGCTGCACATTTTGAGTGGTGAAAGGTGAAGGTCAATGTCATCCTTCAAGGTCAAATGTCTAATATATGGCGTCTGACCGTCAGTTCAAAAACTTTAACATTGGCCATAAATTTTTCACTATTGAAGATAGCATCTTGATATTTGGCATGCATGTGTATCTCATGGAGATGAACAATTTGAGTGGTGAAAACTTAAGGTCAAGGTCATCCTTCAAGGTCAAATGTCAAATATATGGCAACTGTCCGTCCGAAAACTTTAACATTGGCCATAACTTTTTCAATATTGAAAATAGCAACTTGATATTTGGCATGCATGTGCATCTCACAGAGCTGCACATTTTGAGTGGTGAAAGGTGAAGGTCAATGTCATCCTTCAAGGTCAATTATCTAATATATGGCGTCTGTCCGTCAGTCCAAAAACTTTAAAATTGGCCATAACTTTTTCACTATTGAAGATAGCAACTTGATATTTGATGCATGTGTATCTCATGGAGCTGAACATTTTGAGTGGTGAAAGGTCAAGGTCAAGATCATTCTTCAAGGTAAAAGGTAAAAAAAATAAATAATTCATTTCTCCATTCAATCTCTTACTTACTTCTCATGGAGCTGCACATTTTGAGTGGTGAAAGGTCAAGGTCATCCTTCAAGGTCAAAGGTCAAATATATGGCTTCAAAGCGGCGCAATAGGGGGCATTGTGTTTCTGACAAACACATCTCTCGTTTCTTTTGATATTAAGTTGTGCATGGGCATTTTTTATGCCCCCAGTAGAGTGGCATATAGCAGTTGAACTGTCCGTCAGTCAGTATGTCAGTCTGTCCGAAAAAACTTTAACATTGGCAATAACTTTTTAAATATTGAAGATAAAATTTCAAGGTGAACATTATCCTTCAAGGTCTAGGGTCGAAAAAACAAAGTCAAGGGAAGTAATAAGCTTTAAATGGACATTGTTATCTGACCTGCCCACGTATATATTTTTGTTAAATAAATCAAAGCTGCGCAGTAGGCGGCATTGTGTTTCTGACAAACACATTGTGGTAAAAGGTAAAGGTCATCCTTTACGGTCTACGGTAAAAAATACAGATTTAAAGGAAGTAATAAGTTTAAAAAAGGGAGAAAATTATTCAATATTGAACAAAGCCACTTTATATACATGTATTTGGCATGCATGTGTATCTTGTGGAGCTGCACATTTTGAGTGGTGAATCTACAGTCACGGTAGTTGCTTTTAATTATTTGCTACTAAAAATAGAGATTTGTTACAGACAATTATTTTCAAGGGAAGTAATTTATATAATTATAAATCTCATAATATATATTTCCTTACCAAGAATTGAAGTTCTTTTTACAGTTACTGTACAGATTTATTATTTTGATTATTTATAACCCAAATGATTGATTTTTCAATTATTTTTTTTAAATGATATAATTATTAATTTCTTTGATGTTCATTACATACCTGTGGACTTATGTCCATAGATACATAATCAACTCTAAAAAAAAAAAGAAAAAAATCAACTCTGGCTATGATCTCTTTTGGATTGGACAAAATTCAAGGGAAGTAATAACCTTTAAAGGGAGATGATTTCTATACCTGCCAAATGATAAATAGAAATTTTATTTCAATGCGGCGCAGTAGGGGGCATTGTGTTTCTGACAAACGCATCTCTTGTTATTACCCTTTCTTACAAATTTCTTAAGTTATACCAATTCTTCACTCTTTACAACTTCGTTAAGTGCTTGTTGAGTGGACATAATAGCTCTGATGATATTGAATGATCATCCTTATATTGAGACATGTGTCCAGGTTTGTAAATTGTGGATGAACTTTATATCTCTAGTAAACTATGAATAGATATGTGTACTTGACGGGTTGTTGCTAGCATTCTGCATGCGTATATGAGGAAATATATGTGTGAGGCCAAAATATATACAATTCTGAGCATGTGTAGTTGTAAACAAGCATGTTATGGTGAATTTTTAAAGAAACATGTAAAGTTACATTTTTTACAAGCTGCATTCATACGTATCTTTTATTTTGTTGGTAACAAACCTTCAAAACTAACAGTTGTATCATGTTGAAAACTATTGGTACTTAAATCCCATTTCGGATATTGGCAGTGCACAAGAACCATGACTGTTGATTCCCTGTTTTAAGAGATATTGCCTTTGTTAATTTGTGTACTTAAATTTTGTCTGGAGCATATCTACACCTATAAAAGAGTTATCAACTTGAAACCTAAATGGTAGACAGATCTCATTATTGGTATGTGCAAAGCACAAGAACATTCATAACTCATGCTTCAATAGAAAGCTTGGGTATTCAACTCCTCTTTAAGGGCTGGGTGTAGCTTGAACAAACTTTCACAGTTAAATGATCTTAATGTGCAGATAAAAGAAAGGAATTTTGGCTGCGACTAGTTTTGGGAGAATGATTGGTCTTCGGCTGTTTTTCCACTATAGAATTTATAAGTCCAAGTGTTTGTGCACTTAACCCTTTACAACTTAGATACATATTTTTACGATTAGGAAGTTAAATTTACTCCAAGACATTTCTTACTAGATTAAAGTTTTAAAAGCTTCATTTCCAACCCTAAGATACTGATGAGCAGCAGACAGCATAACACCTGGTTTAATGCTGTTTGCACGTGGCCATTTTCTTTCTGGGTGGGAAAGGGTGCTTTTTAACTGCTTTCCAAATTTGAATCAAACTTAAACAGCAGAATGACCTGAATGTGTAGAAGATCACAAACAAAGAACTTTGTTCTGTGACCAGTTATGGCTGAATTGAGGCCCTTGGTTTTTTACATACATGTAGTATATAGTCACCCAAAATTTTGTGTGATAAACTCTTCTTTAAATTTGCGGTTGATTTTTTTCAAACTAAAAAAGCTGTATAGCTGTAATATGTAGATTATCTTAGAGAAAGGAATTCACACTGCAAATTCACACTGCAACCTTTTGGTAGAACTATGTCTCTTGTCTTTTTCTCGAGTCTAAAATATTAGTGTCTGTGACACTTTCCTTGGGTATTTTATTAAATAAGTATAAAGCCTTGGCTTGATACATTGTACTTATTGATGGACTTGGGAATACTGCTAATTCCAGGTAACAAAATGAGAACCAGAATGGAAATTATGCTTTCTTTGAGTAAATTGTTGCACCGTATAATATAAGTCACTAACACCTTTAGTTTCATGTTCCATCCACTAACCAAGTTGATATAATTGTTCACTAACCATGTGCACTCAGTTTACAGTCTAAGTGAGAAAGCATGCATTAAACTCGACTTATCTTATAACATTACGGTTGTAGATCCGACCGATGGACGTGAAATGCCTACAGACTTTCATGGAGGAGGGCAAGCTTCATGTAGAACAAGGCGATCACATCACCGTCATTGATGGAAGGTGGGTGGTCAACTGACAGATCCTTCTTTAGGTGTTAACCCTTTCCCCCATGAGAAGCAAAGTGAAAATGGCCTTTGCAACCAGCATAAAACCAGAACAGCCTGCGAGTAACTCGCAGTCTTTTCAGGTTTTATGTTGTTTGCTGCTCATCAGTAACTAAGGGTTGGAAATGAAGCCCTTAAAACTTGAATTTAGTACGAAAGGTATTTAAGTTAATGTAACTTTTTAAGGACTACAAATGCATCAAAATACGTATCTAAGTGGTAGAGGGTTAAATACCCCGAACTGTTCTTTGCATTGAAATAATGCAATGCAGAAAATACTCTTTGACAGTTTTATAATCCGAGAAATGCTTCAAAAAGCAGTTATGTAAATAGGACACTACAATTATGGATAGATGTTTGATAGATAGATTTTAGTTTACTTTAAAATAACTTAGTTTTGAAACACTCTAAAGCAGCAATGTGTAGAGTATGATTCCAAATGTTTTTGGCATAAGATCTAATTAATCTGAATATGAGTAGTGTTCTGAGAAAATGGTGTTTAAAGCCTGTGCTTAAACTGTTGCCCCTGATCAGACTGTGCTGTCCACACAGGCTTATCATTGCTACCACTTTCCGCCTATACCAGGTTGTCCTTTAAAAGAAAAGAGAAAAGTCTCATCCCTGAATAGCCAGTACCGGGTGCACAAGCTGTCTGGGGTTACACTTAACGTACATGTATTAAAACTGGTTTTCACAGAGTGTTCCTCATATAAAACGAATACCATATCCTTAATTCAGGCCAGATTGCTACTGGTGGAAGGGTCAGAACAAGCGTACGCACCTTGTCGGCCATTTTCCCCGCCATGTTGTCTCAACCCAGCGACGTCTCGCCAGCATGGATATCAGCAAGCCTCTCAAGAACAGCTTCATCCACACAGGGCATGGGGACCCTGGAGGGAAATCCTGGGGCAACCCGGGGGAAATTGATGAGTAAGTGAGGGATGTATTTATAGTTTACAAGGGCAGCCAAGGGGAAATGTATGAGTAAGAATGATTTTAATATTTGGTAGGTGTTTATACACGTTTGAGGATGAATAATACCATTTTTGCTTACCTCAGTTTTTTGGAGAAAATAACATGATTCGGAATATTTTGTTTTCATAAAGTCATGAGAATTACACCTTGGAATACAATTTATTAATTACATGTATTACAAGTTTTATATCTGGCAATTAAAACTCCAAATAATGTTAGTAAATTTGATGCATGTTTTTAATGGAGCTGTGCCACTGTAAACACTGATTTGGTCCCTTGTACACTCTCTTATTCTTTGCCGTTCACTGTTCTTACTGCTCTTACAGAGTGTACCTGAGGAACCCTATGGAGCCACCAGATCTCCACGGAAACACCCAGCCACCTGGCTCACCGGAACCAACCAGTGAGAAGAAAAGTGGGTTAACATGCACTGATTTAAATAGTATTGTTTTTAACAGTGTTTACATGCACTTATTTAATTTTTTTATGGGAAACATGCAATGATTTCAATATTTTTTGTTAAGTTGGCTTACCTGCACTGATTACAAGAATTTATTTTAATCGGGTAAGAATGCACTTTTTTTCAAGAATGATGGTTTATATATTGTATTTTTTATATTACTCGGAGAATCTTCTTGTTTGGTACTCATTTATTTCAAATGCCTAATGTTCTTGTATTCTGAACCTTCTTCAAATCAGCTAAAAGCTTCTTATATACAAATCATTCCTTGGAATTAAAAAGAAAATAAATAAGCAAATTCGTTGAATTGATATCCCCCACCACGTAAACTTTGCTTATGGATCAGTGCATAACCCTTTCTATACAGTATAATCATTAAGTGTAGGGTAATAATAAATTATAGGTATTTATTAAGTGAAGGGTACTTGTTTTATTGAATTGCAATTCTCCTCATTCATATCTACACACCAATTAAGTTTCATGTTAAAATCTTGAAGCGTCTGAGATGTAGCCTTGAAAAGTTAAATCATTTAAAAACAACAAAGGGCAAGAACTCTTAGTAAAGGTTATGGTTATTGTGCATGGAACTTCACCCCTATGATTTCTACACACCCATGAAGTTTTATGTTGAAATGTTGTCTTATATCTGAGATATAGCCTTGAAAAGTTGCATCATACAAAACAAAAAAGGGCAATAACTCTTATTTAAGGAAGTGAAAGGTTATGGTTCTTAAGCATGGTAGTCCTTATAAATATCAATACACCCATAAAGTTTCATATTGAAATCTTGCATGGTATCTGAGATATAGCTCTGAAAAAAATAATCATTTAAAAAACAAAGGGCAATAACTCTTATTAAAGAAAGTGACTCTTATTAAAGAAAGTGTAGGGTTATAATTATTGTGCATGGCACTTCTCTTTATTGATTGATATCTATACACCTATGAAGTTTCATGTTGATTATTTTGATATATTTTATAGTTAATGTGATATAGCCCTAAAATGTTTTGTGACAAAAGGACTGACAGACGGACGACAAGCCCAATTCTATACCCCTCCCCTTTTTTTTTGGGATACAAAATTTAATAGTAGCGCAATAACATGATACATAAGACTTGTAATTACACCATCAAACACTTTAGTGTTAGAGGGGTAGGTTTGTCTAAATATAATTTTATGAAATTGTAGAGCAACCTCCTTCAACATTTGAGCCGCGTTCTGATAAAACTGAGCTTATTGCATGTGCGTAAAGTGTCATCCCAGATAAGCCTGTGCAGTCCGCACAGGCTTATCAGGGACGACACTTTCCGCTTAAACTAGATTTTAGGTAAAAAGGGACTTCCTTTAAACGAATAATACCATTTAAGCGGAAAGTGTTGTCCCTGATTAGCCTGTGCAGACTGCACAGGCTAATCTGGGATGACACTTTACACACATGCATTAAGCCCAGTTCTCTCAGAACGCAACTCACTTGATTGAGCGATTAAACTGAGCCTAAAAAATGTCTTCACAATAATAAGTTTTGCAAGACACTTCATCCCCAGTGGTCCATACTTTCCCAAGTAAATAGCCGATACAGCCGTGCTAAAAGTCACATTTGTGACGATGCCTTACTGTTATATTGGTTATTGTTCCTCAGTTTTCTGCTCTATTCCTCCTTTAGGACCGTTTGGCTATGCCACAAGTCGACAGTTTAACTACGCCAAGTTCCAGAATGAATTGCAAACTGACGAAGGATTCTCCTCGAAATCGGGCAAATCTAATGTCAATCCTGAACATTTAGATCTGCAGAAAATGGAGCTCACCAGATCTGAACAACATAGGTCCTGGCCTTTGAAATCTGGTCATACAAAGGTATCCACCAGTATTTATTTTATTCAACTACGACTGGGATTTAATTAAGCAAAAGGGAAGTTTGAAAAGCAAGGCCTCTTATGTTTTCGGAAGTTTTCTCTCAAAATTTGGAAGTGTTGACAATTTGCGCAATGCTTAAATTGCCATTTACAGAACATTAATCGCTTCTCTTATATACTATACATGAAGGTTATTTTATTTTTATTTTTTCTTGATGTCTAATTAGTCATAGAATTACGACTCTTTGCAATTATAGAATTTTTTTTTTAAATACTTTTAAAAATAATTTTCTATTAATACTTTATTTCCAACCATAAGTTAATAAAATTTAAGTTGTATAACATATATGAAGCATTGGTTCTGTTTACAGGTCTGTTTAATACATCAGACATGGTTATCCACACACGTTTTGTGATCTTAAATGGTACACCTTGTTAGTCAGAGCTTCTGCTACAAATTTGCCAAATAAACAAAATTAAATATTATGCTCAAGAAATTTCCTCTCTACAATATATTTTGCAAATAAAAATGTGTTTAAAAAAGTATTTATAAATTAAGCATGTTTTGAACACATTAAAAGGAAAACTTCTATAAACACGATAGAGATGTAGTCAGTGTGTAAGACTTAAATGATTATTGGTAAAATTGACTTGATCTGGCTAATTGATTGGACCATTAATTACTTGAAAACTTAATAATTCAAAGAAATTCCGGTAAAATGTTTTGTTTTTTTAGGAATATAATTTTACATCGGAAGATTTTGATTAAACTTTTTTTTCTTCTTATTTGCATGGAAACCCGAAGGCTTATTGTGACACTTGAGTCCATTTTCTGTGTAGAACCAGTACATTGTCATGAAAAGAAGATCTAAACAACAATCGAGAGTGGAAATTGAACCCTTGAAAGATTTTCCTTACTTAGAGCCATTCAATTTCCTAAAGAAATAGTTTAAGCCTGGGAGACCTCTTACATTTATTCATCTAAAATTTTAAATTTCAGGTATATAGAAAAGAGAGTAACGAGAAACCATTGATAGATCTGAGCGACGAAACGTCGGGCAGTGCCGCTGAGAAATCTCTAACAAAGCCAGCCAGTGCCAGTGAAATAAGCTCCCTATTTGACTCCCTTTTATCAAACAATTCATCGCAGTTTGGCAACTTGGAGTTACCCCAGCCACTGATACGCGATTCTGGGTCCCCATCCGACCCATTTGAAATCAATTCAGCGTATATCATGTCTAAAAAGGTTAAATCAAACGAGGTGGATTGTAAACCCAAACAGACGCCACCACCTCGGCCCAAACCTATCATTTACAGACGAGCATCTAACGAAAGCCATCATAGTTCCGACAGCTTGCAAAATTTTTCTCCACCAAAATGCACAGGGATAAAGCTGCCGCCTGAGTACAAAAAACGTGAGAACACTTCCTCGCCATCTCCTGACAGTGCTAGCATTCATTCAGTGTACTCTTTACCTGCACAGAAAATCGAAAACACTGACAAAAAGCAACCTTTCTTGTCTGCTGACAACAGCCCGCAAAAGCAACCGTCCATCCCTACTAAGAACCAGACTACAAAAGCTGTGCTGGAGGAATTATTTTCAAAAGGAAAATCGTCTGTGTTGAACAGCAAAAATCTTTTCAAGAGTAGCAATGTGCAGTCGCAACTAAGCGTGCCGTGTGACGATTTAGCCATGCAAAATCCGCATTCGAAAAACATGGACAGAGCTTTCGATTGGATAAATGATGCATTAAATGACTTTCAGCTGAAAAAGAGTGGAAAATCAGGATCAGATCCGTTGCTGGTCCAACAGTCCTCTAGTCCTTTTTACGATCAAGTTCCAAATGAACCCTATGCCCCAGTCATAATGAGTGACAAACATCTCCCATTGACTGCAAGGGGTGGTTACCCTGTACAATATTGTGAGGTACCTAACGAATCAAGTTCGAAATTAAGCTGGTCTCAAGGCAATATCCCTCGGTATGACTCTGTCCCTCAAGTGGACGACCCAAAAGATGTTAAACTGCCTATCGCTGTGAATGACATTTATTCACCACAAAGCAATGCCTCAACTTATTCAGATTGGGGCGACGACTTTGACAGTGATTTGGATGAGGACTTGAACGCTCTTAACGCTAGTGTTTTCACTGGGGATGCTAATGCACCCCCACCATTACCCACACGAGATTATTCATCCATCAGTCATTTAGGTACCAATAATCACTGCAACACATCAGTTGACAAGAAAGACCATAAATCACACATATATCCGATTGTGCAAGACGGCCAACAGTTGAGTCACACACACTATTTCCTTATCCCGCCAAAAGGGGAGGAGCTAAATTATGGCGACAGTCATGGCGACAGAGGTAAGGCAACTGCAGCTGTTAAACCATTCTCTATTGGAGGAAGTCATGTTGACACAGGTAATGGTAGTCGTCACAACAGGCTGTGTCTGGAATACGAGAACATTGACTCTCTGCGAGTGTTGCCTAGGGAAGCCTGTGAGAAGACTCGGTCACGAAGGTCAAGTCGTTCAACAGACGACCTGACTCACAGTAAACGTGGTAAGGAATCAGTGAACATTAAACCAGCCTGGAACGATGAGAATATTGATATAAGTGCTAGTTATCCACAAGTGCGACCGGCCGGAAAGAAACCGAGCTACCAGCGCTCCAATTCGCACCATTTTGAATCCTATGAGGCTAGTGTTGACTCTCAGCGAGAAAAAATAACCGCATTACAAGATGAAGTGATAGGAATAACAGACGAGGAATGTTATGCTGCTTTATGTCATTGCCATGGCAACGTAAACAAGGCAGTGAAACACTTAAAGACGGAGCAGTTGTTGCGGCTGGGGCTGGCCCCTAGGGATCATTGCTATCGTCTTCTACAGGCCCTGCATTGGAATCTGGAACTGGCCAGTTCTGTGATGCTGGACGAGTACAAGTCCAGTAAGAAGAAAGTGTCAATAGAGAGTGTGGTGTAGCCAGAAAACTATGGGTTTGAGGGTATAGGATGTTTAAATAGTGCTGTTTATCTTAACAGATTGGGGGGGTGGAGTGAGAAAATATCAAATTGAGCTGTTACGCTTGTCAATGATTAGCTGCATAACTTGGGGGTAAAGGTATGCGCTATTGGCTGTATAAGCTTGGGTTTAAACTTGAATTTTGAACTGCATAAGTTGGATTGCAAGGTTAAAATTTAAGCTGGGGGTGGGGGGGGGGGGGGAGAACTTGAATTGCAAAAATGTATGATGTTAGGGTCTAAACTGTTCAAATAGCATCTGGTCAAGTTAAGGATTGTTTGTCTTATTTGTTATTTTTGATGGTATGTTGTTTTTTTTAAACAATTATAAGAACAATTGAACAAAGTGTCTTAAGTTCTTTAATGCATGCATAGCAATTTTGTCACATTAACAATTAGTGAAGGGGGACTGAAAAGGGGCAGGGTAACCTGCTATGTGAAAAACTTTCTGAAGGTAAACTAAGTACATTGCAATGACTGAATTGTATTGATTCAACCTAAGTGCTCATATTCAAGCATCCAATCAGGATAAATTCCATGAGGTATGTCACTTATGAAAAATAATTTGATTTTTAAACCAAGTAATACACAGTCAGAGTCTTTTTAAAACATCCTGGGTCTGTCAGTAGTAACTTGAACATTAACTCTTTTCAGTGCTGGAACCGAATTTGGAAGGCCTTTGCAAACAGTTTGGATCCAGATGAGAGTCCACAGAACGTGGCATCTCATCAGGATCCAAGCTGTTTGCTATCCTGATAGTATTCTTTGAAAAAAATCAAAGAAAATCCTTATTTTAGAAATTTAGCAGACAACAAATTTCCCAGCATGCAAAGCTTTAACAAAATGAATGCATGGTTAAAACTCATTGAAAAGTATCATCCTATGATAGGTTGAACCTGTCTGTAATACATACTGTTTAAAATTAGCCAATTGTAAATGTAGAACAATGTTCACATAATGCTTATAATAAATACAAAGAGACCTATGAACATTTGCGTATAGAGTGTCTAAGACTTGTTTACTCAATAACCTTATGCCATGGTTATAGTGCAGAACCATTTAATTGTTTTGTTTAAGACTTTGTTGGGATTTTATTTGCTTGCATTTTTATCCCCACGCTTTTTGAAAAAAAGGTGGGGATATTGTGGTTATCTCCGCCGTCCGTCCGTCTGTCTGTCTGTCCGTCCGTCCTTGCCACTATCTCCTCCTACACTAAAAGCACTAGAACCTTGAAACTTACACACATGGTAGCTATGAGCATATGTGCGACCCTGCACTATTTGGAATTTTGATCTGACCCCTGGGTCAAAAGTTATAGCGGTTGGGGTGGGGCCGCGTCAGAAATTATCACTCATTTTTTTAGGTTATTTTACATTTACTTCTTTATTTCTACACTGATTCACTTCAAATTGATACTGGACCTCTCTTATGACAATACGGTCAATCTCAACTATGCATGGCCCCATTCCCAACCCTGGGGCGCCCCGCCCACATAGGCCACACCCACCAAAAATTTCCATTTACTATAATTTTTTCATTTCTACACGGATTCACTTCAAATTGATACTGAACTTTTGTTATGACATTAGGGTCAATCTCAACTATGCATGGCCCCAATCCCAACCCTGGGGCGCCCGCCCACATAGGCCACACCCACCAAAAAATTCCATTTACTATAATTTTTTCATTTCTACACGGATTCACTTCAAATTGATACTGAACTTCTCTTATGACATTAGGGTCAATCTCAACTATGCATGGCCCCATAACCAACCCTGGGGCCCCGCCCACATAGACCACACCCACCCAAAATTGCCTTTACTATAATTTCTTCTTTTCTACACCGATTCACTTCAAATTGATACTGAACTTCTCTTATGACATTAGGGTCAATCTCAACTATGCATGGCCCCATAACCAACCCTGGGGCCCCGCCCACATAGACCACACCCACCCAAAATTGCCTTTACTATAATTTCTTCATTTCTACACCGATTCCTTCAAATTGATATTGAACTTCTCTTATGACAATACAGTCAATTTCAACTATGCATGGCCCCATTACAAACCCTGGGGCGCCCCGCCCACATAGACCACACCCACCCAAAAGTGCCTTTTACTATAATTTCTTTATTTCTACACCGATTCACTTCAAATTGATACTGAACCTCTCTTATGACAATACGGTCAATCTCAACTATGCATGGCCCCATTACCAACCCTGGGGCCCCGCCCACATAGACCACACCCGCCCAAAATTGCCTTTTACTATAATTTCTTCATTTCTACACCGATTCACTTCAAATTGATACTGAACTTCTCTTATGAAAATACGGTCAATCTCAACTATGCATGGCACAATTACCAACCCTGGGGCGCCCTGCCCACATATGTCACACCCACCCAAAATTGCCTTTTACTATAACTTCTTCATTTCTACACCAATTCACTTCTAATTGATGATGAACTTCTCTTATGACAATACGGTCAATCTCAGCTATGCATGGCCCCATTACCAAGCCTGGGGCACACCTAGGTCAAACATTCGGCGTGGGGATACGCGTCGGCCTCTGCCGCGCCATTTCTAGTTCATATATATAAAGATCATATGTTTATCGAGTGCAAGCTTTTTTGGTCATAATAATGTTATTTATTTAGCGCTGAATCCTACTGTGTAGCATAATATTGATGTTTGTTAACCTATACTGCTTGCTCTTTTTGCAACACTTAGTGAATGCAATTATTTTGGTACTTCAATTGCTATTGCAATAAAATATTTTCTAAAAAAAACTGCAAAAAAACAAGATATATAGATTTATTACTTGAATTTCTGATAAATCACTGAGAGGATTAATTGTGCAACAGTCAACAAAAGATAAAAAGACATTGTGAAATGTATATTCAAAGCCGAGCTAGAACCCATAATATTCCGTGTGAAACCCTTACATTGACCGTCTGCCACATCACGGTGTTTAGAAACTGTTGTGCTGAGAAAATATATGGGCCATGCTCTGTGAAAAGTGGGTTTAATGCATGTGCATAAAGTGTAGTCCTAGATTACATGTACATTTAGCCTGTGCAGTCTGCACAAGCTAATCAAGGACAACACTTTGCAACAAAACTTTATATTTGCTAGGAAGAGACTATGTAAACGAACAATATCATAAAATCGGAAAGTGTCGTCCCTGATAAGCCTGTACGGACTGCACTGGCTAATCTGGGACAGCACTTTAAGCACATGCATTAAACCCCTTTATCAAACTTGCTTGAATGTCCTTTTGTTTGTTCTTGTTTTTCTTATGGATGATTTAAATGATGGTTGAAAAATAATGAGGACCAGGTTATATCTATTGTATGATACAGATTTCACTATAAATCACTATTACAATGTTTGTAATATTGATTGCTTATATGATTGCTTTCACTTTGACAATCTGAAATCATTATTGTCATTTACATCATAGATGAGGAAACCACCTGTTTGTCATACATTAAAATGTTAAAGACAAGATGTGTATGCACTAATGTGAATTCTAAACATTTATTGATTTCGATAATTATCTTTTGTTTAGATTTACTGTGCATTGAAATGAATTTAGTTTGAATGTAGCATGTTAAGAAAGATATAAATTAGAAATGTTATATAAGAATGTCTTGTACATTCCAGTATTTTTAGCTCACCTGTCACGAAGTGACATGGTGAGCTTATGCTACCGTGTGATGTCCAGCGTCCGTATGTGCGTGCGTCCATCAACAATTTGTTTGTGTAGACAGTAGAGCTCACAGTTTTTATCCAATCTTTATGAAATTTGGTCAGAATTTTTATATTGATCAAATCTGGGTTGGGATTGTATTGGAGTCATCTGGGGTCAAAAACTAGGTCACTAGGTCAAAACTAGGTCAAATAATAGAAAAACCTTGTGTAGACAATAGAGGTCGCAGTTTTCATCCAATCTTTATGAAATTTGGTCAGAATGTTTATCTTGATGAAATCTGGGTTGGGATTGTATTTGGGTCATCTGGGGTCAAAAACTAGGTCACTAGGTCAAAAACTAGGTCAAATAATAAACAAACCTTGTGTATACAGGTCACAGTTTTCATCCAATCTTTATGAAATTTGGTCAGAATGTTTATCTTAATGAAATCTGGATTGGGATTGTTTTTGGGTCATCTGGGGTAAAAAACTAGGTCACTAGGTCAAATAATTGAAAAACCTTGTGTAGACAGTAAAGGTCACAGTTTTCATCCTATCTTTATGAAATTTGGTCAGAATGTTTATCTTGATGAAATCTAGGTTGGGATTGTATTTGGGTCATATGAGGTCAAAAACTAGGTCACTAGGTCAAATAGTAGAAAAACTGTCAACAATTAGTGTGTAGACAGTAGAGGTCACAGTTTTCATCCAATCTTTATGAAATTTGGTCAGAATGTTTATCTTGATGAAATCTGGGTTTGGATTGTATTTGGGTCATCTGGGATAAAAAACTAGGTCACTAGGTCAAAAACTAGGTCACTAGGTCAAAAACTAGGTCACTACGTAAAATATTAGAAAAACCTTTTATCGACAATAGAGGTAGCAGTTTACATCCAATCTTTATAAAATTTGATCAGAATGTTTATCTTGATGAAATCTGGGTTGGGATAGTATTTGGGTCACCTGGGGTCAAAAACTAGGTCACTATGTCAAATAATAGAAAAACCTTGTGTAGACAATAGAGGTCACAGTTTTCATCCAATCTTTATGAAATTTGGTCAGAATGTTTATCTTGATAAAATCTGGGTTGGGATTGTATTTGGTTAGTCAGGTAAGCGATTCAGGGCCATCATGGCCCTCTTGTTTCATATTGTGAAACTTGAAAAGAAGGCTGATAAGAAATTCAGTTAGCATTTGCACAGGAAATTTTAGCGAGTTTGACATTATAAAATGTCATTATACATTTAGGAAACATTTAATGTACATACAGAGGTTGTTTTTATGCTTCTAGGGTATACATAATACATGTATATTTATTTCAAAGTGCCATTATATTATTATGTTTATCAATTATATTATCACGGCTTGTTGTGAAGGATATTATATGGTTAGCTGAGTATTTTTCTCTGTGATGTAAATAAGTACAAATTATATGCAATTTTTCCAAGTGTTAATTTATCAGACAACTATGTTTGTGTTTTGTTAGAAAACATTTTACATTGTTAGATTTATTTATTTGAGATGAAAATTGTTATTGTGTTCTTTTGTATGCCGTTGAAATGTAATCCAATATAATATTTTCCTCATCTTATTTCACTTGTAGTTTTAACATGATGTGTTGATTGATTCTCATAAACAAAGATCAAAATTTCTATGAATATGTCTGAAATTCCATTCTGAAAAATAATACTTGTAATTTAAATAAAATATGGCACATGTTTGTTGTATTATTGTTTTTTAATTTCTTCTTTTTTTATAAAGATATTTATCCCTGTTATATACATACACATGTAACTTGCAATGTTGTAAGTGATGACACTTCTTATATTGTGTTTTTGTTATTACCTGTATATATTGTATATATTCAGGCCAGTAAAAGTATTTTTTGTTGCAAATGAAATTCGTATTGTTTTAAAAGATAACAAATTTGTAACGCTTTTTCATGTGCAAATGTCTGAAAATTACAGCTGATTAATATATTACATGTATAAATAAAAGATAATATTCTTTATATTATTGTTAAAATAAAACCTGAAAACGCAGTGTCAGAGTTATGGCCCTTTAATTATCTAGTATAGGTGTTTTATAAAGCTTTGCTGACCACTTCCATAAATTTTCTTTGGATCATCTTTTTTTTCACTATGTATTATTTTTGAAAGGCTTAAGTTACAAACAAATGCACTTTATGTTTTTCCAAGTTATGTATGTTGGTTTGAAAATAGATGCAGTATTATTATCAGGTGATAGCCAGTGGATTTTAAATAAAAATAATCAATGTATCTTGGGCCAGTTGTCAAAAGGTTTGTTTAAAATTAATAAATTCATTCAATTAGTGTCTGTATCTTACAATTAAATTTATATTGTTTTCAACTGCTTTATTCTTCTTAAGAATAGTTGTTTATCATGTCACAGAATATAAAAAATCATACTGCTCGAGGTATTTGATTTTTGATCTGGCGCATACGGTCCTCAAGGTGTTCCTTTCAAGCAGTTCAGATATGGTTTGTTTTCCAGAGCTAAATTCAATACCAGAAGCAAAATGCCGCTTGATATTTTCCAGTACACTTGTATGATTCTTGTGATGTTACACAAAACAGACTATTTTTGGTGGCAGTTTCAATTTAACTTAAAATATGTCATGTTACTATGTAAACAAGGCAGTTAAAAGAAAAATTTAATACTAAGCCATGATCCTTTTTAATCTTCCAACATGTGCGTGTGACCTTGCAGTTTGAGTAATACGTCATTGCCATGAAATGACTAAGGAGAAAAATGACTAAGGAGAATTAGAAGATATAGAAACAAACATGAAAATACAAATAATTCAATCTTAAATTGTTAACTTGAAAGTGTATCAGTATGACAGGCTTATACCTTCTGCAATGAGCAAAATGTTTGAACCAGGTTTCACAAAATTTGTTCAAAAGGTTAACTGATTAATTTTTATGCCCCCGGATCAAAAGATCGGGGGTATATTGTTTTTGGCCTGTCTGTCATTGTATGTGTCCGTGTGTGTGTCCCAAAACTTTAACCTTCTTCATAATATTTTGTAATATTGAACATAGAAACTTGATATTTGGCATGCATGTGTATCTCATAGAGCTGCACATTTTGAGTGGTGAAAGGTCAAGGTCATCCTTCAAGGTCAAAGGTAAAAAAAATAATAAAGCAGCGCATTAGAGGGCATTTTGTTTCTGACAAACACACCTCTTGTTAAATATTTTTATTTAACCCTTTCCCACTCAGAAGCAAAGTGAAAATGTCTATGTGCAAACAGCATAAAACCAGAACAGCCTGCAAGTAACTCGCAGTCTGTTTAGGTTTTATGCTGTTTGCTGCTCACCAGTATCTAGGGGTACGAAATGAAGCCTTTAAAACTTGAATTTAGTAATTAAGGTCTTTAATTTAATTGAGCATTGTAAGGGACTACACATGCGTCAAAATATGTATCGTAAGTGTTAAAGGGTTAAAGCGTGAACTTAACCTTGAGCTGTTTGAAAGGCCTTTTCCTTCTGCACAACATCTCAGTTAAATATTACATATTTTTAAGTTTCATGATTTAATAAAATAAATAATTGGTCATAATTATCACCATTACTTTTCGCTGCATTTATCAACTGTTTAAGTGCTACTCCAGATTGATTTTCTGTTAATTGGTTTACTCTTTTTACAGGTAATTTTTAAAGGTTGTATAATTTTGAAAGATGTTTGTATTCTTCATTTGGTAATTGTATGTATGTTGTTCCTTGTGTTACCTGTTTTACTACAGCACTGAAATTTTAAAGAGATTTTATTGATTTGCTTTGATTGTTAACACATTTTGTGTAATAAAAGGTAAATACATCTTAATTCTCTTATATTTGTAGATCATGTCCATTTGTTTCATTCATGATGCAAGCTTACTACAATTCATGAAATATTTTCAAAGGTAGTGGTGTATGATCTTGATCTTGCACTTGTCAACAATGGAGGGTTTTGAGACTTCAATATTTAGCTCACCTGAGCACAACATGCTCATGATCAGCTTTTGGGATTGACATTTGTCCGTTGTTTTTTGGTCATACACTGTCTACACATTTGCTTTGTGAACTCTCCAAAGTAGTTATTTATTGACCAGTCTTCATAAAACTTGGGACAGGTCACTCAGTCAACTAAGAGTTAGAAAGTTACATTCAACTAAAGACCTATCTTATGAAATACAAGTTTTAAAGGCTTTATTGCCAACCCTTAGTTACTGATGAACAGCAAACAGCATACAACCTGAACAGACTGCGAGTAACTCAGCCATTTTTACTCTGCTTCTAAGTGGGAAAGGGTTAAACCAAACAAGGTCTCTGTCTAGTACACAGATTGAGTCCGCTAATCCAAACCATGGTATCAAATACATAGATGTTGACATTTAATGCAAGCAAAACAAGGTCTCCAATATAGACTTGGTCCATTAATGTAATGCTAATGAAACAAGGTCTCCAAAACATACCAGTATATTTAGTCTTTTAATATCCTGTAAACCAAACAAGGTCATAAATACAGATTTGTTTCTTTATGCAAACCAAACAAGGTCTCAAAAACATAGCTTTAAGCTAGAATCATAGCAAAAATAGAAAAATGTTTCTTAACTGCATTACCCATTAAATAACCCATGAATAAATTATCCGATTTAAATACATAAATTAACACAACACTTGGAAAAATGGTTATAATTAATGTTAAAATGTATGCCAAAAGAAAGGGAAACATATATTACACTTCAAACTAAATAGGTTCATGTTTTACAATTATGCTCTTGAAATAGACTAGGATATAACTTGGTCTTTTGAAAGCCTCTCTCAACTTCCCGACATACGAGCTGACAAAATATTTCCTAAAACAATGTAGTAGTAAAATTAAATTTGCAGTCATCTTAATTTAAACATATTTCACACTACTCATACTGAGACATGAGTTTCCTCAAAACAAATGATGAATATCAATCTGTTTTGACATTTTGTGGGCATAAAGAGTGTCTAGTAAATATTGTTCTCATTCTGGTTTTTATTACAAATAGCATGATAAACATATTAAGTATCAAGCATAGAAAATGTCTTATCACGTTCCTACTGAACTAATTAATACCTGCTACAAAATCAACCGCTTACTGTTTAAGTGTTATGAAACTGCAGAAGTTTCATATTTACCCGATACAAAATTAAGTTTTCAATTATTGTCTTTAAACCCTGTAATATACACTTATTTAAATATACACGTTTTTTATACTTGTAAAGAAACAACACATTGACATGACACTAGCAGATTACATGATAACAGTTTAACTAAGTATTTAAGTTCAATTTCCAGCATAAACTGTCAAAATTTTCGAGGAAGTCATGATCAGTAATGAGAATTTTTTAATAGAATGGGAAACAACATATTCAGTGAACAAACGTGATTTTGAAATATAGTAAAACATATATGCAATAAAGGCAAAAACAATAGTACTTAATACCAACACACATAAACATCCGAATGGTTGTATTTTATAATGAAAAATTATAGTTTTAAATTTCAAATTTTTTGAAAAGCTTGAATTTATGAAACATGTGTAGGCAAATAAAAAGAATGGTGATAATTTCCTTTCAAAATATAATAGTTGTTTGGCCAGAAACCCCTGTAAGACACATTTATTCAGTGACTTACAATATGTTAAAACTAACTGTGACCTTTACATGATGGATGGACTTTAGAGTGTTATGAAAGATGAATTTCCAATTTTAAACATTTTCCATTTTAATTTCAAGTATTGAACTAAACTGAATTTTTTTTTTTCAACACCGGAACTTAAGCAAACGAGAATCTCCGTATTTAAATGTCATAAATAGCACAAACACTAGTCCTATTTTAATGGATGCAACCATATTGGATAGTAGCACCATTTTATAGCTTAAAATCATACTTCATGCCGAGGTAGAAATGAATTGCCACCTTAGCAATACAATCAATCCAAGAAATGCATCTCTTCAGCATATTTTAAATCACAAGTTTTCCAAAGTTTGCCTTTCTTTAAAATTCAATGTCAATGCCATGTATTATCCTTCACATGAAAATGTCAAAACCTTACAATATAACATAAAGAAACTTAACAACTGCTTCTTAATTAAAAGTGATGCTATGGTAGAATAAGCCTAAGAGATTCCATTAGTCAAGTGATAAAAGGCATAAGTGTCAATGCCATTTGATGAAGGGAAAAGCAGAGGGCTGAAGCTTTTTTCTAACCTTGCGCTGCCCATTTAAAAAACTTCGAAAAATTGTTGAAATTTCAAATATTTTAACAGCTTTGCTTGAAACTCTAAATTACAAGTGATAAACAATGACTTGCTCGAGTTGAACAAATTATTGGAAAATGTCACTTGCCTGGTCTTGCTTTTCCACTCCAGTTATGAGTCTAAAGGATGGTAGCTTCATAAACCAAACACACTTCACTGAGATGCAATACATACTAAATTGCACACTTAATTAATGCAATGTTGAAAAAAAATGTTGACAAAAAATTATATAAGTAACCGAATTTCGAGAGTGACAATTTAAGAAACAGGTAAAACCCCAAAACAACCTTGAGGAATTTATAAAAAATGGGACAAGTACAACACTTGAACAACATATGGAGAGTTTATAAGCATTAAATTTTCATAAGCATCAAGGAAACTTCAAAGCTTTCGCAAACAACACCATCAACGCTTTTTGTTCATCCCCATTAGTCTCAGTTAAAGCAGCTACAACGTCCTGTCTATTGTAACCTTGCGCAACGAGTCTTTCTATCACAGGAGCTGGAAATCTGCTAGCAGGTTCCCCTAAACTAGGAGCTGGGGGACCGCCAGGTCCTGATGAGAATTGTGTGGCTGATGATGATGAGGTCGCTGCTCCTGCTGCTCCTGCCATGGGTGATGATGATGATGGTTGCCTACTGGTGCCTTGTGAGACTGGGTTACTTCTCTTTGCTGAGCCCGCGCTTGTGCTTCCTGCAAGTAAACGTTTAACTTTACATTAGTGTTATCTGTAGCCACATCAACCAATGAGTATTAACTGTAGCCACAATTACCCATTAGTGTTATCTGTAGCCACAATAACCAATACGTGTTATCTGTAGCCACATTAACCAATACATGTTGTCTGTAACCACATTTACCAATAAGTGTTATCTGTTGCCACAATTACCAATAAGTGTTATCTGTAGCCACAATAACCAATTGGTGTTATCTGTAGCCACAATAACCAATTAGTGTTACTTGTAGCCACATTTACCAATTAGTGTTATCTGTAACCACAATAACCAATAAGTGTTATCTGTAGCCACGTTTACCAATAAGTGTTATCTGTAGCCATAATTACCAATTAGTGTTATCTGTAGCCACAACAACCAATAAGTGTCATCTGTAGCCACATTAACCAATTAGTGTTAGCTGTAACCACAATAACCAATCAGTGTTACATGTATCTCTAGCCACAATAATCAATTAGTGTTATATGTAGCCACAATTCACCAAAGACCAGTTTAACCTTACATTATTGTTATCTGTAGCCACAATTACCAAAGACTTTTAACTTCACATCAGAGTTATTTGTAGCCACAATAACCAATAAGATGAACGTTAAACTTAACATCAGTGTTATCTGTCACCACAATAACAAATGACTAAAACTTAACATCCATGATATCTGTAACCACAAAAACTAATGCTCGCTTTAAATTAATATTATCTTTAGCTAGAATAACCGACAATAACTTAACACAAGTATCATCTTTAGCCATTCATATTTATTTTCTTTTTTGGGTTTTGACTTACATGAATTTATTAACATAGTCATTTGCAAGATTTGTTAATTTGCCCATTCATTAGAGCAATTACAAAGTTTTTAATAACTTTCTTCCCATCAACAGATGTGAATGGTCAAAATCAACCTGTTAAAACAAGGGACAAAATTGTCACAAAACCAGGTTTTCAATTTGAAAAAAAAATCTTATAAAGGGAGACAACTCAAACTGAACTGATTGTTCATAGTTACCCCCCTTGTTTTAAAATAAATATATTTTTAGTCATGGTGACCTTGACCTTGGAGATATTGACGTAATTCTTTCGTGCGTCACACTGTCCAATGATGGTTAACAGATGAGCCAAATGGTTTTAAAATCTCTTAAAGTCACTATCACGCTCACCAATACATACGGCTACTGTATTATGCTATATAAAAACATTCGACAACAAGTAGTACCATACGATGGCTAATTACAATAGGAAGACCCTAAAAACAAGTAAAATTGATGTAAAAACGTTATATTACAAGCATTCGGCAAGTTTTAAGCATCTAAATATCTAAATATCGTTTCACGATGTAATCTACTTTTGCTTTCGAGTCAGGATCGGATTCATTCGGGTTGCGTTCATTTGCATAATTTATACAAGCCATTTTCGCATTCGCTAAGTTCCAGTTACCCAGAATTCATTTTGATTTCACATAATAATTATTCATGAGAGCTACATCATGCTTCCGACGCTTACCGTAGCCAATCTCGTGTTCGCCCGTAAATGTTCGGATATTTCACGGGAGATATAAATGGAATTATTTGTGGCCACAAAAAAATAAAAACGAGCATTTTGTATCTCGTTAAATCAATTCTACCAGACAACATCTAACGTTGAAATTTTGCATTTTGCTAAAAGGAACATTGATTTTTTTATGGGTTAGCATTATTTAACGAAATATTCGATATTTCTGAGCGTGATTGTTACTTAAATGAATGACATAGTTATGGCCCCGACAAAGTGTGACCTTTACAGTGGAGATAACGACTTAATTCTTTTGGGCAACACACCGTCTAATGATGATGAACAAATGTGCCAAATGATTTTAAAATCTCACAATGAGCAACAAAGTTATGGCCCGGACAAGCTTGTTCCGCCCGCCAGCCTGCCGACATTCGCCAATCTAATAACCAGTATTTTCCTCTGAAAACCTGGTTAAAATTAACTTGGATTTCAACGCTGTTAGGAAAAAGCTGTTAAATGCAAAACAATGATGTACCAGTAATTTTACAGCCAAATCGCAAAAATGCTAATCAGGGTTATGAGATATAAACATATTATACCAACAAAAGCTACAGTCCCTTTTGCCATATTGTTTCAATTAAAAAAAGGTATGACTAAACAAATTGCAATTAATTTCAACAAGAGGGCCTGAAAGGCCCAAAGTCGCTCACCTGAGATAACAAGATATTATTGGGACAAATCTTCTGACCATGTTTCATGAAGATCGGAAAATAAATGTGGCCTCTTGAGTGTTAACAAGATTTTACTAAAGCCATATAAGGAAAAATGCCCCGCCCCCTGGCAGCCATGTTTTTCAACCAACCAGCATCATTTTTTAACTCGTCCAAGATGCTATTGGGATGAATCTTCTGACCAAGTTTCATGAAGATTGGACAGTAAATGTGGCCTCTAGAGTGTTAACAGGATTTTACTACAGCCATATAAGAAAAATGTCCCGCCCCTTGGAAGCCATGTTTTTCAAGCAACCATAATTATTTTCAAACTCATTCAAGATATCATTTAGACCAATCTTCTGACCAAATTTCATGAAGATTGGACAATATTAAATGTGGCCTATAGAGTATTTAACAAGGTTTTACTATAGCCATATAAGGAAAAATGCCCCGCCCTCTAGCGGCCATGTTTTTCAACCAACCGGCATCATTTTCGAACTCGTCCAAGATATTATTGGGATGAATCTTCTGACCAAGTTTCATAAAGATCAGAAAATAAATGTGGCCTCTAGAGTGTTAACAAGATTTTACTATAGCCATATAAAGAAAAATGCCCAGCCCCTTGGCAGCCATATTTTTCAAGCAAAGGTTACCATTTTTTAACTCATCCAAGATATCATTGGGACAAATCTTCTTAGCAAGTTTCATGAAGATCTGAAAAAAAATGTGGCCTCTAGAGTGTTAACAAGGTTTTACTATAGCCATATAAGGAAAAATACCCTGCCCCCTGGCGGCCATGTTTTTCAACCAAATGGCATCATTTTCGAACTCGTCGAAGATATTATTGGGATAAATCTTCTGACCAAGTTTCATGAAGATCTGACAATAAATGTGGCCTCTAGAGTGTTAACAAGGTTTTACTATAGCCATATTAGCAAAATGCCCCGCCCCTTGGAAGCCATGCTTTTCAAGCAAACGTAACCATTTTCGAACTCATCCAAGATATCATTGAGACCAATCTTCTGACCAAATTTGATGAAGATTGGACAATAAATGTGGCTTCTAGAGTGTTAACAAGGCAAATATTGACGCCGCACGACGGACAAAGGGCGATCACAAAAGCTCACCATGAGCACCTTGTGCTCAGGTGAGCTAAAAATAAAATTGTGCTAACAATATAATTATTATCAAGGCCTACAAACAATGTATTTATTATGTGTGAAAAAGATGTGCTTATAGTTGACATTGTGGTTTGTAATTTTTAAACCTCTTCCATTGACATTGTTAAATTCAATACACTTTGTTACTGTCAAGAAAATGACCTGTATAACTTGAGATAACAAGATACAAACTGCAGAAGATATGTGCACAGTGACAATCATCATGCATTTATGCTCTCAGGAAATCATGATTGATTCTGTATAGATCCATATCAAAGGATCATGTTTGGGTCATGCTTTTTTTGTGCAAGTAACTTTACATCATGAATGAATATCAATTAATGAAATCAGTCAATAAAAAAAATGTAAATCCAACCTATCTTCCTTTTTTTTAATTATTAGTTGAAACAAAAGAATTAGGATTAATTCTTTGCCTTAGAATTGTTAGTTCAAGGAAAGTTAATTGAAATATAAACAGAGCATTTTTTAAAAATTAAAATTGCAGGGTCCAGTTCCTCATTGGAACATGCTCTACACTGGTTCACAAATCATTCTGCGAGTGGACAATATCATCAGATTCAGAGGTTACAATAATTTTTTAATGTTTACAAGACCTGACCATACAGGTTCTCTGCTATCTATATATTATGTACACGAAAATGTTATGGATAGACAGATAAACAAAGGGTATCCCAATAGATAAACAGCAAAGGTAGAGAAGGTGAACAGGTATGTCAGTAATGTGACTGTAAAACAACCACTGCTGTAGAACGGTGAGAAAGAAAACATACAAACCGGTGTTTCGAACTGGGGTAAAACCAAATCGGAAGAAATGATATACAAACCAAAATACTTGCAAAACAAACTCTACAAACATGAACTGAGGTGAATTTTACTTCTTGTTGAGGTCTGAAATCCAAATGTTAAACAGAAATGTTAAATAAGTCACATCATGCAAAAATGGGTCTTACGTCACAATAACTCAAGACCAGACTGTGGGAATTCTACCCTGTCCGCTAACTACACCACGAATCCTTGTGTGACTTGACAGCATACAGTGTAGCTCCTGACCAGACATTGCTTATGCGTAGGCTAGTCAGCGTACAGTGTAGTTCCTGACCAGACATTGCAAATGCGTAGGCTAGTCTGCGTACAGTGTAGCTCCTGACCAGACATTGCGTAGGCATAGGCTAGTCAGCGTACAGTGTAGTTCCTGACCAGACATTGCTAATGTGTAGGCTAGTCTGCGTACAGTGTAGCTCCTGACCAGACATTGCTAATGCGTAGGCTAGTCTGTGTACAGTGTAGTTCCTGACCAGACATTGCTAATGCGTAGGCTAGTCTGCGTACAGTGTAGTTCCTGACCAGACATTGCTAATGCGTAGGCTAGTCTGCATACAGTGTAGCTCCTGACCAGACATTGTGTAGGCGTAGGCTAGTCTGCATACAGTGGAGCTCCTGACCAGACATTGCGTAGGCTTAGGCTAGTCTGCATACCGTGTAGCTCCTGACCAGACATTGCGTAGGCTTAGGCTAGTCTGCATACAGTGTAGCTCCTGACAAGACATTGCTAATGCGTAGGCTAGTCTGCATACAGTGTAGTTCCTGACAAGACATTGCTAATGCGTAGGCTAGTCTGCGTACAGTGTAGTTCCTGACAAGACATTGCTAATGCGTAGGCTAGTCTGCGTACAGTGTAGTTCCTGACCAGACATTGCTAATGCATAGGCTTGTCTGCGTACAGTGAAGCTCCTCACCAGACATTGCTAATGCGTAGGCTAGTCTGCATACAGTGTAGTTCCTGACAAGACATTGCTAATGCGTAGGCTAGTCAGCATACAGTGTAGCTCCTGAACAGACATTGCTAATGCGTAGGCTAGTCTGCATACAGTGTAGCTCCTGACCAGACATTGCTAATGCATAGGCTAGTCTGCATACAGTGTAGTTCCTGACAAGACATTGCTAATGCGTAGGCTAGTCTGCGTACAGTGTAGTTCCTGACCAGACATTGCTAATGCGTAGGCTAGTCTGCGTACAGTGTAGTTCCTGACCAGACATTGCTAATGCATAGGCTAGTCTGCGTACAGTGTAGTTCCTGACCAGACATTGCAAATGCGTAGGCTAGTCTGCGTACAGTGTAGTTCCTGACAAGACATTGCTAATGCGTAGGCTAGTCTGCGTACAGTGTAGTTCCTGACCAGACATTGCTAATGCGTAGGCTAGTCTGCGTACAGTGTAGCTCCTGACCAGACATTGCAAATGCGTAGGCTAGTCTGCGTACAGTGTAGCTCCTGACCAGACATTGCTAATGCATAGGCTAGTCTGCGTACAGTGTAGCTCCTGACCAGACATTGCAAATGCGTAGGCTAGTCTGCGTACAGTGTAGTTCCTGACAAGACATTGCTAATGCGTAGGCTAGTCTGCGTACAGTGTAGTTCCTGACCAGACATTGCTAATGCATAGGCTAGTCTGCGTACAGTGTAGCTCCTGACCAGACATTGCTAATGCATAGGCTAGTCTGCGTACAGTGTAGCTCCTGACCAGACATTGCTAATGCATAGGCTAGTCTGCGTACAGTGTAGCTCCTGACAAGACATTGCTAATGCATAGGCTAGTCTGCATACAGTGTAGTTCCTGACCAGACATTGCTAATGCATAGGCTAGTCTGCGTACAGTGTAGCTCCTGACCAGACATTGCTAATGCATAGGCTAGTCTGCGTACAGTCAAGCTCCTGACAAGACATTGCTAATGCATAGGCTAGTCTGCGTACAGTCAAGCTCCTGACAAGACATTGCTAATGCGTAGGCTAGTCTGCGTACAGTGTAGCTCCTGACCAGACATTGCGTAGGCTTAGGCTAGTCTGCATACAGTGTAGCTCCTGACAAGACATTGCTAATGCGTAGGCTAGTCTGCGTACAGTGTAGCTCCTGACCAGACATTGCGTAGGCTTAGGCTAGTCTGCATACAGTGTAGTTCCTGACCAGACATTGCGTAGGCTTAGGCTAGTCTGCATACAGTGTAGCTCCTGACCAGACATTGCAAATGCGTAGGCTAGTCTGCGTACAGTGTAGTTCCTGACCAGACATTGCTAATGCGTAGGCTAGTCTGTGTACAGTGTAGTTCCTGACCAGACATTGCTAATGCGTAGGCTAGTCTGCGTACAGTGTAGCTCCTGACCAGACATTGCTAATGCGTAGGCTAGTCTGCGTACAGTGTAGTTCCTGACCAGACATTGCTAATGTGTAGGCTAGTCTGCGTACAGTGTAGTTCCTGACCAGACATTGCTAATGCGTAGGCTAGTCTGCGTACAGTGTAGTTCCTGACAAGACATTGCTAATGCGTAGGCTAGTCTGTGTACAGTGTAGTTCCTGACCAGACATTGCTAATGCGTAGGCTAGTCTGCGTACAGTGTAGCTCCTGACCAGACATTGCTAATGTATAGGCTAGTCTGTGTACAGTGTAGCTCCTGACCAGACATTGCTAATGCGTAGGCTAGTCTGAGTACAGTGTAGCTTCTGACAAGACATTGCTAATGCGTAGGCTAGTCTGCGTACAGTGGAGCTCCTGACCAGACATTGCTAATGCGTAGGCTAGTCTGTGTACAGTGTAGTTCCTGACCAGACATTGCTAATGCATAGGCTAGTCTGCGTACAGTGAAGCTCCTCACCAGACATTGCTAATGCGTAGGCTAGTCTGCATACAGTGTAGTTCCTGACCAGACATTGCTAATGCGTAGGCTAGTCTGCGTACAGTGTAGTACCTGACAAGACATTTCTAATGCGTAGGCTAGTCTGCGTACAGTGTAGCTTCTGACAAGACATTGCTAATGCGTAGGCTAGTCTGCGTACAGTGTAGCTTCTGACAAGACATTGCTAATGCGTAGGCTAGTCTGGGTACAGTGTAGTTCCTGACCAGACATTACTAATGCGTAGGCTAGTCTGCGTACAGTGTAGTTCCTGACAAGACATTGCTAATGCGTAGGCTAGTCTGTGAACAGTGTAGTTCCTGACCAGACATTGCTAATGCGTAGGCTAGTCTGAGTACAGTGTAGTTCCTGACCAGACATTGCTAATGCGTAGGCTAGTCTGCATACAGTGTAGCTCCTCACCAGACATTGCTAATGCGTAGGCTAGTCTGAAGCTACACTCAGCACATATGGTTTCATACCGATTTGCGCAATGCTGCTCATATGTATGGTTTTTGTACCATTATTTGAATATTAATTTGCCTTTTGCATGCTTACCTCTAAATAAATGACCGCTTAACTGAACTGAATCCAGGATCTATTTATGAACGGCTAATTTGTTTGGTTCTTGGAGTTTAACTTCTTATTGAACGATGGCATACGTATACCCATATTTTAAAATATACTAAAATTTAAAGTTAATTTAAAAAACATAAAGTTGTAAGAAGTAAAGAAAGGCAGAAGCAAAAAACGCCTGCAGGTAACATTAAAAGAAAAAAAATGCACACATTTTTTGTTATTAACAAGAGATGTGTTTGTCAGAAACACAATGCCCCCTACTGCGCCGCATGGAAATAAATTTTTTATTTATCATTTGGCATGTATAGAAATCAAATAGAATTTTGTCCAATCCAACCGGGGGGGGGGGGGGGGGGGGGGGGGGAGGTTCTGGCGGGGTGTGGGGTGGGGAGGTTCTCACAGTCAATTATGACCATGTCAGACATCACTGACAACCAAGGCCTGTGGTTTAAAAGAGATCATAGCCAGAAATGATCATGTATCTATCAGGTATGTAATGAACATCAAATAAATTATAATTATATCATTTAAAAAAAAAAATCAAAATAAAAAATCAAACATTTGGGTTATAAATATTCAAAATAATAAGTCTGTACAGTAAATGTGAAAAGAACTTCAATTCTTGGAAAGGAAATATATAATATGAGAGTTATAATTATATAAATTACTTCCCTTGAAAATATTTGTTGTAACAAATCTCTATTTTTAGTAGCAAATAATTAAAAGCCACTACCGTGACTGTATTTTCACCACTCAAAATGTGCAGCTCCATGAAATACACATGCATGCCAAATATATAAAGTGGCTTTGTTCAATATTGAATAATTTTCTCCCTTTTTAATGCTTATTACTTCCCTTAAATCTGTATTTTTTAACCGTAGACCGTAAAGGATGACCTTGACCTTTTACCACAATGTGTTTGTCAGAAACACAATGCCGCCTACTGCGCCGCTTTGATTTATTTAACAAAAATATATACGTGGGCAGGTCAGATAACTATGTCCATTTAAAGCTTATTACTTCCCTTGACTTTGTTTTTTCGACCCTAGACCTTGAAGGATGATGTAAACCTTGCAATTTTACCACTCAAAATGTGCAGCTCCATGAGATACACATGCATGCCAAATATCAAGGTGCTATCTTCAATATTTAAAAAGTTATGGCCAATGTTAAAGTTTTTTTCGGACGGACAGACACACTGACTGACGGACAGTTCAACTGCTATATGCCACCCTACCGGGGGCATAAAAATGTTGCATTACTAGACAGTTTTAATTATTCAATTAAATTTCTAATGGTTTAAAATATATCTAAAATATGACCATATTTGACAGCCAATTTTTTAACTTAAGAATACAAATTGAATCCAAGATTTAAAAAAAAATGCTAAAAATTTTATCAGGCATGGCATGAAAAGCATTGTTAGCCATGGCAAAAAAATCAGTTTTAAATTAACAGTTTAAAATATACAGCTTTACTTAAGCGATAGAACAGTTGGTGAATAGGGTCAAAGGTTTGGTGGCAACAAAAGTTTAGTCTCATCCTTAGTCATCACATGCCTTTAAACTACCTTATAATTTGAATACTGATAACATATGCAGATATACACTTAGGTTAAGCATACAAAGATAATTATATACAGGGGACAAAAATATTTATAAATTGCACTCGTCCTGCAGGACAAGTGCATTAAAATTTTCACTCGTCCTGCAAACACATGCACTTGTCCTTCAAATATGTGTGAAAGAAAGATTGCAAAGGACTGATATGACTAACAATGTTTCCTATATCACTGCTTAAATGCTGCTTACTTAGTTATTCATGCCAGCTGATCACAGAAGAAATGTTAACTTACTTTATTTATGAGGAACACAAAATAAATAAATGAAGACAAATTTGTTTTTTCCTTTTTCTAATGCTTGCGTGCTTTCCATTTCGGATGGTTGAACATCGCTCCTTCCCCCTTTAAAGAACGCTCGTATGTCAGACATTTTTCAGATGAAATTCAGACTGGTTTAAAACCGTTCTTCGCAGTAAAATAATTCTTTAAAAAAATCAATACTTACAGTGAATAAAGTCAGATGATTCCCTGTCAACATTGACGCGCAAAGTTTACACCAAAAAGCCAATATTTACTCGGGACACAGTCTCGCATAACAACGCGCACCTGCTGTATGAAATTTACAATTACGATTTCCGGTTCATTCGCGTTCTACTTTCGGAATAGATATGCTTTAAGAAATGATTTTATTTAATGAAAAAGAGTCTTACTGGTCAGAAAATACATATTTTAACATCAGTTTTTTTTCACTCGTCCTGTAGGACGAGAGCTTTAGGGAAATTCACTCGTCCTTTCAAGATTTCACTCGTCAATACGAGTGGACGAGTGGAATTTTTGTCCCCTGATATATTTATGTGGCCTTAGCTTATAGTATCAACATTCTTAGACTGAAGACAAGGAATTTTAAGTATTTTTGAAACTGAAATTATGTAAACTAGCATTCTAAAACAATTTTTGATTGAGTTTAACTTGCCATTCTCCTACTGCATTTATCTATTTAAAACAACTAGTCAGCATGTCTAGACTATATATATTTTTTCAATCCAAATGTTTATGTGTAAATGAATACCAAACCCAGAGCTCATCCTGGTAATGACCATTTGACAAATTTAAGTCATGATACACCTTTAAGAGAAGTAAAATCACTAAGAAAAGATCTCAATTACTATATTTTTAAAGATTTTTTTTAACTTCCAATCTTTTATGAACTGTTAATGGTAGAACAATAGAAAAAACATTGATCATACAAGTTCATTTGTTGTTAGCTATAATTTCAATGGTAACGTAAATTCATCATAAAACCTTATATAAGACGCTGATTAATCATTAGACCTTTGATAAGACTCAGATTAATCATATGACCTTATATAAACTCAGATATATCATAATACCTTTACTAAGACTCAGATTAATTATAAGAACTTGTATAAGACTCAGATTTATCATTAGACCTTTGATAAGACTCAGATTTATCATTAGACCTTTAATAAGATTCAGATAAATCAGAAGACCTTTGATAAGACTCAGATTAATCATTAGACCTTAAATAAGGTTTAGATTAATCATAATACCTTTGATAAGGCTCAGATTAATCAAAAGACCTTTGATAAGACAGGGGCCCTGGATACATAATTTATACACGTCAATGCGAGTACCTGCTGCCTCTTTGCCTGAGCTATGCAATGCCTTCTGAAGGTCAGGGTCAGTCTCGTCATCGTTCTGGTTGATACGAGCGTACTGCGGCAGCTGGTTCTCATGCAGGAATGGGGTCTTTGTACCCGTGGTCCCAATTACCAACACATTGGTCTGAAGATCTATGATACACTGCAATGACGGGGGAATTTAACACTAGAAATGCAGACAATTAGAATGCCTGAATAATTTTGGAACTTGGACATGCAAAAATGTAAACTTCAAATTCATGTTTTGTTAGTAACTGGAATTGTTAACAATTAAAAGTGATACACATTTTGTTTAAAACATAATTTGGAATAACAATAATCAAGTAGAAATATATAACACATTGAAATCAAAGAGTTGAGAGTGATACAGTGGTTACTGCATAACAACGTCGATTTACGTTTACAGATGAAATTGCCCTATTATAAGTCTGAAGGTATTTAACATCTCTACACTGACATTGATGACACTGTATTCAATTGCACATGTTGGCATTAATGGCACTTTATTAAGATGCACATGTTAACATTGATGGCACTGTATTACAATTCACATGTTGGAATTGAAGGCACTGTATAAAAATGTACATGTTTGAATTGAAGGCACTGTATTAAAATGCACATGTTGAAATTTATGGCAATGTATTAACATGCAAATGTTGAAATTGATGGCACTGTATTAAAATGCACATGTTGGAATTGATGGCATTGTATTAAAATGCAAATGTTGGAGTTGATGGCACTGTATTAAAATGCACATGATGGAATTTATGGCGCTGTATTAAAAGGCACATGTTGGAGTTGGTGGCACTGTATTAAAATGCACATGTTGGTATTTACAGAACTCTATTAAACATACCTGTTGGCATAAACAGCACTGTATTCAAATGCACATATTGGCATTGATGACACTGTATCACGATGCACATGTTTGCATTTATTGCACAGTATTAAAATGAATTGACAGTACTGTATTAAAATGCACTTATTGCAGATGACATTGGCATAAGATGACACTGCACTTAAACATGTCCAGTCCTAGCAGCTTTATCTACCCTATGTCGTTTCAACATTCCCAGTCCTAGCAGCTTTACCTACTCTATGTCGTTTCAACATGTCCAGTCCTAGCAGCTTTACCTACACTATGTCGTTTCAACATACCCAGTCCTAGCAGCTTTACCTACCCTATGTCGTTTCAACATGCCCAGTCCTAGCAGCTTTATCTACCCTATGTCGTTTCAACATACCCAGTCCTAGCAGCTTTATCTACCCTATGTCGTTTCAACATACCCAGTCCTAGCAGCTTTATCTACCCTATGTCGTTTCAACATACCCAGTCCTAGCAGCTTTATCTACCCTATGTCGTTTCAACATGCCCAGTCCTAGCAGCTTTACCTACCCGATGTTGTTTTAACATACCCAGTCCTAGCAGCTTTACCTACCCTATGTCGTTTCAACATGCCCAGTCCTATCAGCTTTACCTACCCTATGTCGTTTCAACATGTCCAGTCCTAGTAGCATGTCCATGGGCTGGTTCTCCAGTATGGAGAAAGACGACGGCAGGAAATCCTTCTCTATCTGTATGTTTCCTGAGGTTTACATGCAATCATGGTTAAAATGACTTAAATAATTATGTGTTTGGTTAATGAAAATATCCTTAAGTCATATAAGAAAATCATCAGCCAAAACAAAGTATCAGCAATTACAAAAAAAAAATCTTCAATACCATTTACATATCTTCAGATCAATTTATACAAATTAAAATGTTTGCCAAATACTTTTTTCCACAAATTTGTCATAGATCATAAACACAAATGCACTATTGCAATATAATTAATATTGGAGCAAAACTTAATATTGTTCTGCGTACATTTAAAGGGGCATAGCGCCAACATTCCCCCTAAATAAGGTTACAAACTTAAACATATCATATCCCTTTTCCCACATATGCCCCTTTAAAGACCAAATTGACAAACTCATCTGTTTATTTTTTTAATGGTGATTTAACATATGAGTCGTGTTCTGAGAAAAGTGGGCATAATGCATGTGCGTAAAGTGTCGTCCCAGATTAGCCTGTTTAATCTGCACAGGCTAATCAGGGACGACACTTACTACTTTTATGACATTTTTTGTTAAAATGAAGTCTTTTCTTATTAAAAATCCAATTTTGGCTGAAAGTGTTGTCCCTGATTAGCCTGTGCAGATTGCACAGGCTAATCTGGGATGACACTTTATGCACATGCATTATGGCCAGTTTTCTCAGAACACGACTCACATGAGCCTCTTTCTGGGAGGGTTTCATTCATGTGCGTAAATGGTTTCCCCAGATTAGCCCAAGCAGTCTGCACAGGCTTATCAGCAGTCTGCACAGGCTTATCAGCAGTCTGCACAGGCTTATCAGCAGTCTGCACAGGCTTATCAGCAGTCTGCACAGGCTTATCAGCAGTCTGCACAGGCTTATCAGCAGTCTGCACAGGCTTATCAGCAGTCTGCACAGGCTTATCAGCAACAACACTTTCTGCTTTCATCGATTGTTTTGTTAAAAGGGAGACTCTTAAGTTCTTCTAAACAAAAATCCCGTTGAGGCAGAAAGTGCCGCCCCTGATTGGCCTGTGCAGACTGAACAGGCTAATCTGGGTCGGCACTTTCCACACATGAGCTCATTTTTCCCATGTTGAGACACATATAATAATAACATTGGAATGCTTAAGCCAGTGATTTTAAACCTAGATGCACTCTGCCGATGATTTTCTGCGTGCCTACTCCCTTGGCTATGCCTGCCCAGCGCCGGTCCACCAGCCTCATGATGTTGCACCGCTCTGCACAGCTCTGACTCATTATTGTCATCTGTGCACCTACAGGGTAGCATCCAAAATAATCACATGAGAACGAGTTCAAGAATTATGTGCATGAATTTTCCTTATTATGTTCAATTTAAAACATTGTTGCAATTTGTTGTTATTATTAAACAGAGTTTTGTCACAAATGTGACTAAGACCACCACACCATTGTTAAAGCTATGTTCAAGGACACACACCACTGTTTAAGCTGTGTTCAAGGACACACACCACTGTTTAAGCTGTGTTCAAGGACACACACCAATGTTTAAGCTATGTTCAAGGACACACACCACTGTTTAAGCTATGTTCAAGGACACACACCACTGTTTAAGCTATGTTCAAGGACACACACCACTGTTTAAGCTATGTTCAAGGACACACACCACTGTTTAAGCTATGTTCAAGGACAAAAGAAAATTAATGTGAGGAAGTCTGGGAATAATACAAAGTGTTTTACACATGTAAACACTCCATGGTGATGATTTGAAGTCTCAGTGTAATTGCTCGAGAAAGTTTTGACATCTTATGTGGACAAACTGAGGGACTAACCAACATTGTTGGTCAAAGGGCAGGGTACTCCAAATTGAGAACTATTAATAAAATAGGAAATGTTGTGTTTGTTTTATTGGGTTTAGGGCTGTACAGTATTTGATTCCTATCAAGGTGTTCAGTTTAACATCTCACACTTTTTCAGAGCTAGCTGGTTGACCACTACCAACTACACATTCTTACCACTGTAACTGACAAAAGCCATAGGAAGTTTTCTGTCAGCCTCTTAAAAACATATAACGTGTTTACTGGTCTGCATGTATTCTCGCTAGTATGCATTTATTCAACATCTTTTCAACATCAAGCTCATATTATGTGGCAAACTGTATGATAAATAGAGGAAAACAAACTTTTATTGCAAAGGATGGGGACGGGGGGGAAATTGGCCTGAACACACAACCTATCAATAGTTTTCAGACATCAGCTTACCTGAGTCTACAAATGCCTTCATGTCATGGTCATTTACTCTTCAGTCAATGTACAGGCTTACCTGAGTCTACAAATGCCTTCATGTGATGGTCATTTACTCTTCAGTCAATGTACAGGCTTACCTGAGTCTACAAATGCCTTCATGTCATGGTCATTTACTCTGCAGTCAATGTACAGGCTTACCTGAGTGTACAAATGCCTTCATGTCATGGTCATTTACTCTTCAGTCAATGTACAGGCTTACCTGAGTCTACAAATGCCTTCATGTCATGGTCATTTACTCTGCAGTCAATGTACAGGCTTACCTGAGTCTACAAATGCCTTCATGTCATGGTCATTTACTCTGCAGTCAATGTACAGGCTTACCTGAGTCTACAAATGCCTTCATGTCATGGTCATTTACTCTTCAGTCAATGTACAGGCTTACCTGAGTCTATAAATGCCTTCATGTCATGGTCATTTACTTTCTAGTCAATTTACAAGCTTACCTGAGTCTATAAATGCCTTCATGTCATGGTCATTTACTCTGCAGTCAATGTACAGGCTTACCGGAGTCTATAAATGCCTTCATGTCATGGTCATTTACTCTTCAGTCAATTTACAGGCTTACCTGAGTCTATAAATGCCTTCATGTCATGGTCATTTACTCTGCAGTCAATTTACAGGCTTACCTGAGTCTACAAATGCCTTCATGTCATGGTCATTTACTCTGCAGTCAATGTACAGGCTTACCGGAGTCTATAAATGCCTTCATGTCATGGTCATTTACTCTTCAGTCAATTTACAGGCTTACCTGAGTCTATAAATGCCTTCATGTCATGGTCATTTACTCTTCAGTCAATGTACAGGCTTACCTGAGTCTACAAATGCCTTCATGTCATGGTCATTTACTCTGCAGTCAATTTACAGGCTTACCTGAGTCTACAAATGCCTTCACTTCATGGCCGTTTACTCTGCAGTCAATGTACAGCATCACAACCTGAGCAAAACTTTCTGGCACATGTTCTATAGCAGTCTCCATATTGCTTTCTACATTCTTTAATCTGAAATCAGTATAACATGGGCATTCTTCAATCTAAAATAAATAAAACCTGTTCATGCTTCAATCTGACATCAGTCAAACATGGTCATTCTTTAATATGAAATCAGTCAAACATGGTCATTCTTTAATATGAAATCAGTCAAACATGGTCATTCTCCAAACTGACATCAGTCAAACATAGTCATTCTTTAATATGAAATTAGTCAAACAAGGTCATTCTTTAATATGAAATCAGTCGAACATGGTCATTCTTTAATATGAAATCAGTCAAACATGGTCATTCTTTAATATGAAACCTGTCAAACATGGTCATTCTTTAATATGAAATCAGTCAAACATGGTCATTCTTAAATATGAAATTAGTCAAACAAGGTCATTCTTTAATATGAAATCAGCACAAAAGGGCCATGATGGTCCTGAAGCGCACATCTAATTCAAGGTTTACAGAAGTTGAAGACATGACTTGCTCAAATTGTTTTGAACCCTACTATAGAGCTTTTAAAGCATTGGTGAACGTTAAAAATCTTTGAAAATTTGTACTTTTGCGTCTGTGTTTTTTGTTGGAGTCTTTTTTTATATTATTTTTTTTGGGGGGGGGGGGGGGTGTATCGGGGGAAGGGGGGGGGGGGTTTGGAGGTCAAAGCTCCCGTGAATTAGAGATTTGGAAGATAAAAACAACAGTTTTCATAAACAAATATAGAGTGAGAACAATATGATGTGTTCGATGAACACTCATGCCCCTGACAGATACCTAGGCTGTATTGATTCATTTATGAGTAAGTTGTACACCCCCCCCCCCCCCCAAGAAAAAATAAAAGGTCCATGTCAAGGTCAACATGAGTTCAGCAGATTAAGTGTTCTACGTGTGTGATGAATGTAGCAAAGTTCTTTATAAATAGTATTAACGTTAATATTACATTCCATTTGAGTTAACCAAAAATTGAATTAAAAACTTCTATATTGGACCATAATTAAGTAAATGTTAAGAAAGGGTCACGTGATATGATTTTGATAAGTGTGTTCAAAGCATCGATGAAAATATCAAAGCTTTGTAGCAAGCGGTGTTGATGTTCAACGAAACTTGTCATATAGGCATATTCTCATGTACAAATGAACTGAATAACAGACAGTCCAATCAAAACATACCTCTCTGCAATGTCTTCATCAGTGGACATCGGATGCATTACAAATGTGTAAGTCAGAATGGTTATCAATTTAATCATGAGTTCTTATTCTAGGCTGATTTTAGTGTTTATTTGTTCTTTTATCATTTAAAATTTGATGTAAAAAAATCATCATTCAATTAAAGAGACATAATGGACATAAGCTTTATGTACAAATATTAAATTGTAATTTTGAACAGTTAAAAAGACCTGTTATACCTTAATTACCACAAAGTAGTAGCAACAGTTTTTTTTCTTCGAAGTTTCATATTGGTACTGATGATTTTATCATTATTTTTTTCTGAAGCCATACATACTATATTGTTTTCCTGGAGACGCCCAGCCTCAAAATACAAATGCATCATCAGGAAGATCAGGCAATACAAACCACTTGATACATCAATATTTTTCCTTGTCAATATCTGACAACCATTCGAATATTTTTTTAACAAGGGCTGTTTGTAAAACATGCATGCCATTGTGTGAATACGTTTTTTGTCACTGTGACCTTGACCTTTGACCTAGAAATCTGAAATCGATAGGGGTCATCTGCCAGTCATGATAAATGTACCTATGAAGTTTCATGATCCTTGGCCTAATTATTCTTGAGTTATCATCAGGCAACCATTTTATTGTTTCGAGTCACTGTGCCCTTGACCTTTGACCTAGTGACCTGAAAATCAAAAGGGGTCATCTGCCAGTCATTATCAATGTACCTATGAAGTTTCATGATCCTAGGTGTAAGCATTCTTGAGTTGTCATCCGGAAACCATTGTACTATTTGGAGTCACTGTGACCTTGACCTTTGACCAAGTGACCTGAAAATCAAAGGGGTCATCTGCCAGTCATGATCAATGTTCCTATGAAATTTCATGATCCTAGGCGTAAGCATTCTTGAGTTATCATCCGGAAACCATTTAACTGTTTCGAGTTCTTGAACTTGACCTTTGACCTAGTGACCTGAAAATCAATAGGGGTCATCTGTCAGTCATGATCAATCTACCTATCAAGTTTCATGATCCTAGGCCTAAGCGTTTTTGAGTTATCATCCTGAAACAATTTTACTATTTCGAGTCACTGTGACCTTGACCTTTGACCTAGTGACCTGAAAATCAATAAGGGTCATCTGCCAGTAATGATCAATGTACCTACGAAGTTTCATGATCCTAGGCATAAGCGTTCTTGAGTTATCATCCAGAAACCATCTGGTTGACGGACCGACCAACATGTGCAAAACAATATACCCCCTCTTCTTTGAACGGGGACATAATAAACAAAACAAGAGTATACTTGATTGTACCTAATTTCTTCAGCTATCATCCTCTGTGTCTCAGGTGAGAACGGGTCCATGGCCAGTAGCCGGTTTTTCTCCTCCTCCTTCTTGAGTCGCTCATTGCGCTGCTTGGTGTACACCTCCACAAACAGCTCTGAAGGATAAAACACACATACATTACTGTGTACACCTCAAAAAACCGCTCTGAAGGATAATACACACATACAATACTGTGTACACCTCAACAAACCGCTCTGAAGGATAAAACACACTTACCTTACTGTGTACACCTCAACAAACACCTCTGAAGGATAAAACACACATTCCATACTTTGGACACCTCCACAAACCTCTCTGAAGGATAAAACACACATACCATACTGTATACATGTACACCTCCACAAACCACACTGAAGGATAGAACACACATTCCATACTGTGTACACCTAAACAAACCCCTCTGAAGGATAAAACACACATACCATTCTGTGTACATCTCCACAATCCCCTCTGAAGGATAAAAGACACATACCATACTGTATACACCTCCACTAACTACTCGGAAGGATAAAACACACATTCCATACTGTGTTCACCACTACAAACCCCTCTGAAGGATAAAACACACATTCCATACTGTGTACACCTCCATTATCAGCTCTGAAGGATAAAACACACATTCCATACTGTATACACCTCCACAAACCGCTGTGAAGGATAAAACACACATAACATACTGTGGACACTTACATAAACCCATCTGAAAGATAAAACACACATACCATACTGTGTACACCTCCACAAACCTCTCTTAAGGATAAAACACTGACATACCATACTGTGAACACCTCCACAAACCACTCTTAAGGATGAACACACATACCTTACTGTGTACACCTCCACAAACTGCTCTGAAGGATAAAACACACATACCATACTGTGTACACCTCCACAAACCCCTCTTAAGGATAAAACACTGACATACCATACTGTGTACACCTCCACAAACCCCTCTTAAGGATAAAACACACATACCATACTGTGTACACCTCCACAAACCCCTCTTAAGGATAAAACACACATACCATACTGTGTACACCTCCACAAACCCCTCTTAAGGATAAAACACACATACCTTACTGTGTACACCTCCACAAACTGCTCTGAAGAATAAAACACACATACAGTGTTTTTTTTCACTTATAGGGGAATGGTGGCGGGGTCCGTCCAAAGGGGAAAATATGCGTTGTTTTTTAGGAAAAGGGGAAAATTAAAAATTCACTTGTTTATATGTAATGATATTTATTATATTAATACACATGTTTCTATGAATATAATATTCACAGCTGAATGTCTTTCTCTTAAAATTAAAATATATATCAATGATTTTTTTCAACATTAGTTTCAGACAGTTTAGCCTTCTTGCACAGTCTCAGTTTTCTTAGCCATTTTGAGTCTAATTGGGATCTTTTGAGTCGATAAAATGGCAAATTTGAGCATTTTGTATTAATAAAATGGACAAAATTGGAATGATTTTATAAAAAAATATTGACAAAATATAGATACATCAGGCCTTTTCTTGGCCATTCTGGCGGAAAAATGCAATTAATTTGAAAAGTCCACTGATTTGGGAAAAACTATTTAATACAACTCTTTATAATAATTCAAAATAATATAAATTATAGTTATATACATTATAAATTGTTTATGAAATAAATTTGAGATATATTTATCATGATAATGAGACAGTTCTTTCTAAAAAAAAAAAAAAAAAAAAAAAAAAAAAAATTTTTTTTTTTTAAAACTTGTGGAGGGGATTTTTTTTACAAAATGGGGGAAAAATATATACTCTTTTTTTAGGGGAATGGGGCCGAATATCGGCCCCGAAATTGCCATAAAAAACACTGACATATCATACTGTATACACCTCCAGAAACCCCTCTTAATGATAAAACACACATACCTTACTGTGTACACCTCCACAAACTGCTCTGAAGGATAAAACACACATACCATACTGTATACACCTCCACAAACCACTCTGAAGGATAAAACACACATACCATACTGTATACACCTCCACAAACCCCTCTTAAGGATAAAACACACATACCATACTGTATACACCTCCACAAACCCCTCTGAAGGATAAAACACACATACCATACTGTATACACCTCCACAAACCACTCTGAAGGATAAAGCACACATTCCATACTGTATACACCTCCACAAACTCTGAAGGATACAACACACATTCCATACTGTGTACACCTCCACAAACCGCTCTGAAGAATTAAACACACATTCCATACTGTGTACACCACTACAAACCCCTCTGAAGGATAAAACACACATACCATACTGTATACACCACCACAAACCACTCTGAAGGATAAAACACACATACCATACTGTATACACCTCCACAATCCCCTCTGAAGGATAAAACACACATACCATACTGTATACACCTCCACAATCCCCTCTGAAGGATAAAACACACATACCATACTGTATACACCTCCACAAACCACTCTGAAGGATAAAACACACATACCATACTGTATACACCTCCACAATCCCCTCTGAAGGATAAAACACACATACCATACTGTATACACCTCCACAAACCACTCTGAAGGATAAAACACACATACCATACTGTATACACCTCCACAAACCGCTCTGAAGGATAAAACACACATACCATACTGTATACACCTCCACAAACCACTCTGAAGGATAAAACACACATACCATACTGTATACACCTCCACAAACCACTCTGAAGGATAAAACACACATACCATACTGTATACACCTCCACAAACCACTCTGAAGGATAAAACACACATACATGTACCATAATGTATACACATCCACAAACCACTCTGAAGGATAAAACACATATTCCATACTGTGGACACCTCCACAAACCGCTCTGAAGGATAAAACACACATTCCATACTGTGTACACCTCCGTAAACTGCTCTGAAGGATAAAACACACATTCGATACTGTGTTCACCTCAACAAACTGCTCTGAAGGAAAAAACACACATTTCATACTGTGTACACCTCAACAAACCAATCTGAAGGATAAAACACACATTCCATACTGTGTACACCTCCATAAACTGCTCTGAAGAATAAAACACACATCCCATACTGTATACACCTCCACAAACCACTCTGAAGATAAAACACACATACCATACTGTATACACTTCTACAAACCACTCTGAAGGATAAAACACACATACCATACTGTATACACCTCCACAAACCACTCTGAGGGATAAAACACACATTTCATACTGTGGACAAATCCACAAACCCCTTTAAAGGATAAAACAAACATTCCATACTGTGTACACTGAATTTCTGATCAAAGTTCATTTATTTTGCATTTCATAAGACGGAGTTTGTGAAAATCGCTGCACAATTGATGGAGTTATGGCTGTTTAAAGTGATGCACCCCGTTTTCGGGTCATTTTCAGTTGAATACCTTGAAAATGAAAGTAGAAATTGGACGGGTCACGAATAATTACAATAATACCCCAAAGATTGATAACCGCTGAAAAGACAGCTCTCTTTTCTTCATAGGACGGCATATAAACTATCCAATACATTTTTGTACCGAAAATAACAAGATTAAAAATACGTCGGGTGTTTGTAAGATCTGCGTTTTATGACGCAAGGTTTTTTACGGGAATTACTTTAATAAATTTGTATTTGGGTACGCTTTATTTTGGATTTAATTACATTTTTTGTTATTTTAATTGCGTAATAACGCAAATACGCTTGTTATCTATAGCCATGACATTTTGAACACAGTTGCCAAAATCATATTGTTTTAATATTTTGTGTAAAGGAAGACAGTTTTCAGAAAATTACGGCGCCAACCAAAATGTAAAATTATGTGAGCGTTGCTCTAAAACCAATTTGTTTAATGCATGTCATACAGTGTCATCTCAGATAAGCCTTAATGCATGTCATACAGTGTCTGTTTAATGCATGTCATACAGTGTCATCCCAGATAAGCCTTTGCAGTCTGCACAGGCTAATAAGGGACAACACTTTCACCCTAAACTGGATTTTTGCTAAGATTAGACTTTCTTTGACTATAAAAGCAGAAAGTGACGTTTCTGATTAGACTGTGCATAATTTAATCACATGCAATAAACCCTCTTTTCCCTGAGCCCTGCTCATATTAATGCATACAACCTGTATTGCCACTCTCTAGGGCACTGGACAATGGTGGATTGCGTTCCTTTAGGAGTGCCCTCTCGTGGGGGTTGTACTTCAGGAGCTCCATAATGACGAGAGGGTCCTCTAGATCAGGCCTCACAGGTTGGGGTCGGCCTGGTATGGCTATCGTGCTGAAATCCAGCTGGGGAATGGAGCTGCCTGATGCTGAAATAAACAAGCAAATTCGTTGAATTGATATCCCCCGCCAATATGCTTCTGGACACAAATGTTTTATATTTGACACTAAAAAAAGCAATTTTTCAAGATACAAAGGGCCATAACTCCGTTACAATGCCATTTGGCGTGCATCATCCTCTTATTAATATATATACTCATACCAAGTTTCAATGAAAGCGGCCAAAGCACTTCCAAGATATGGCTCCGGACACACAAAAAAGCATTTTTTTAAGAAAAAAAGGGCCATAACTCTGTTATTAACAGATGGTGTACAATGCCATTTGGGGTGCATCATCCCCTTATCCATATATATACTCATACCAAGTTTAAATGAAATCTGCCAAAGCACTTCCAAGATATGGCTCCGGACAGACGGAAAGACGGACGGATGGAAGGATGGAAAGATGGACGGACAGATGGAAGGACGACAGCGCCAAAACAATATCCCTCCGCATATGGTGGGGGATAACAAGAGCACCGCATAACGGGTGCCACGCTCGGCTGCAAAAGCTTGTCAGAATTTTTTTATTTTTTTAGAGGTCACAAGGACCTTGACCTTTGACCTTTGACAAAATGGGTGTGGTGTGTAGAACTCATCAAGGTGCATCTACATATGAAGTTTCAAAGTTGTAAGTGGAAGCACTTTGATTTTAGAGCCAATGTAAAGGTTTTAGCATGACGCCGGCGGACGACGAGCAGGCTATGACAATACCTCAAGTTTTCTCCGAAAACAGCCTCGCTAAAAAAGAACATGTAATGGAAAACAATATCTTGGAAAAACATGTACCGGTATTATAAAAAATAACAAGCATGTGCCATGAAATTACCAGCATGCCATGAATTGACCAGGGGTCTCACTAGGATTTTAAAACAGGAGTCCTTGGACGCCTAACAAGGAAAAAATAGGTGTCTCAATCAGAGCTACAGAAAAGCTGCGTATTCGCGTTAATACGCAATCAAAAATAGGTGGACATGCAATTTTTTTCAAATTATGTGCGTACCCGTACGCAAAACAAATCGCCGATACCCAATTTGAGTCGCCTTCTATGCGTAATGAAAAATCCCGTTTTGTTTTGGCCAATTTGACTCGAGTCCTAATTGACAAGCGCTTGTTTAATCTGGTAACGTATTTACCAATCTTTAAGATGATAGCACATGCGAGTCAAACAAAATGGCGTCTCGAGGCAGACGAAACGTTCCGCAAAAAATACAAAACAACATATAGATTCCTTTGTCGTGGTAAATATATCTAAAACAATTGCAAAGGGCATAGTTAATGACATTATTACCTCCATGTTTTGTTCCGTGGGCATCTGCGGTAGTATTTTAGATGAACTTGTTGATGGAGTGCACAGGGGGCTAGAACGGTGTTGGAATAGTATAATAAAGTGTGTTTAGACCGAAAATGCCAATTATTTTTTTTAATATAATAATAGTTACAAGGGTTTCAATTAAAAAAAAATATTTTCTGACTGCCATCAATCAGAGTCCGGTTACATTGCCAAAAAATAATACAAATCAACAACTTTGGCATGTAGACGTAGCTAATAAATAGCTCTTTCTAAAAACGATAACACATTTCCTTGGCTTCAGATTGTTGAATCTGGTAGCAGAATGATGGAACAACCTATACTACAAATGAATACATAACAGTGACTTTATGTAGGTACGGTTTTGAGAAGCTAAATTCATGTTTTATTGCAATTACCCAATTAACTTGTTTGTTGGTACAAATACCCAATTATTTTTTATATGAGCGGGTATCATACTTTTGGATACGCAATCACGTTTTCCATTACTCAATTCATTCTTATTTTGAAGGGTATTACCCTATTACCCCAAAAAACATATCTGTAGCTCTGGTCCCAATGAATATTGAACACGTCTTTTTTTTCAGCAATTTTCAGCAAAAAATTCATTAAATAAAGAATGAATATAAAATTATGCATAATATAATTTCATTAATTAACAAGATGTGTTTGAGAAACACAATGTCCCCCTATATGATGTTTGACCTTATAGGATGACCTTGACCCTTCACCACTCAAAATGTGCAGCTCCTTGAGATACACACGCATTTCAAATATAAAATTGCTAGCTTCAAAATTGCAGAAGTGACATTACATGCGCAATTTTGACCCATATACTTGACCTTGAAGGATGACCTTGACCTTGACCCTCCACCACTCAAAATGTGCAGCTCCATGAGATACACATGCATGCCAAATATCAAGTTGCTATCTTCAATATTGAAAAAGTATTCATAAAATAAGCGATTTGGGCCACATATATTTGGCCTCTGACCTTGAAGGATGACCTTGACCTTTCACCACTCAAAATGTGCAGCTCCATGAGATACACATGCATTCCAAATATCAAGTTGCTATCTTCAATATTGCAAAAGTATTCATAAAATAAGCGATTTGGGCCACATATATTTGACCTCTGACCTTGAAGGATGACCTTGACCTTTCACTGCTCAAAATGTGCAGCTCCATGAGATACACATGCATGCCAAATATCAAGTTGCTATCTTCAATATTGCAAAAGTATTCATAAAATGAGCGATTTTGGCCACCTATATTTGACCTCTGACCTTGAAGGATGACCTTGACCTTTCACCACTCAAAATGTGCAGATTCATGAGATACACATGCATGCCAAATATGAAGTTGCTATCTTCAATATAGCAAAAGTTATTGCAAAATGTTAAAGTTGGTGCAAACAGACAGACAGACCAACCAACCAACCAACAGACAGGGCAAAAACAATATGTCCCCCACTACTATAGTGGGGGACATAAAAACCCAAATATAAAATGAACTTTAGGAAGCCCACTTATAATGTTCTCTTTATTGTTTCGTAAATACAAAATCATGTAGAAAACAATAAAATAGACAACTCTTTTGTGGCAAGTGTGCATAAAAGTGCTAAATTTATTTACATACACACCCCAATTATACACAATAACAAAACATCATTACATTGCAATCTTGCAATCATATTAAATTTGACACAACAATAAAACCAGTTTAGTACTTTAACAGGGTTACAAATTGGCAAAAATGAAAATCCTAAAAATTGAAGCTGGGGGCCTGGGGGCCGCCAGGAACCCCGGTGGGTCCAGGGCAAAGCCCTGGTAGGGGGCCCAGGAAGCTCCTGAGACTTAGCAAAATAACAAATAAAAAAATAGCTAAGAAATTAACACAAATCTTAAAAATCACACCTGTTTTGCAAGTTCATTTTATAAAGGAGAGTTAATATATTATTTTTTATAGTAAGAAACCTAAAATTTCAATAAACAATGAACATATACAGTTTGTCAACTAGTTCCAGATAATCAGCAGTTCCGATAATTTTTTTTTAAATTTTCCATAATGCCTCACTAAAAACAATATTATAAGTGTCTATGGTATACATTAGGTAAAGGAGTATATTAACCAATTTTAAGCAAGAAAGATTTTGTATTATGCTTACAGGAGGGGAATAAATGCAGCAAAAAGTTAACCGAAACTGATTGAATAATGTTATATTTTGAAATGTGCATATTAATATAGAGGGCTTTATTATTTTCAAATAAGCTTTTTGCTGATTGAAAACGAATGCCATGACAATGGTTTGAAATAATAATTCTGTAAGTTGAATGAATTTTAATACTTTACCGAGCGGAAGGGTGAACTTAAATTGGCTATTTTTGACAAAAAACTGCATAAGCCGTCTGGCCTAACCTGTTATCAAACAAAATAAATTTTACCCTTTATTTTTACATCTTCTCACATTGACACTAAATTCCGAAATAAATTATTGTGGGCAAAAGAATAAACGTTTTTTGCCAGGTGATTCTAAACGTGTTGACTGACTGTACCAGGCAATACATTTTTTCAGCCATTCGCGAAATTTAACTCCATGTTCATCAACTTCAGCCAACCACTCCCATCGCCATTTATTCTTGACGTCCGATTCTAGCACCTTTGTACTTGAATTCGGCTCAAGGAACTTCATTTTTTGTATTTGTTTTATGTCGAAAAGCAACTATTTTTGATTATGGCGCTCGTTTGACGTAAATGATTCGACAATTTCGCAAACGCCTGCCTCCCTTTATTTTTCGCGTGGATTGCAATGTAAAGAACGATAACTCTTTCAGGCACCTGCTTTAGTTCCGTGTTTTTGTTTGCTTGACAAATGTTTTGTGTTGCTTGGAAAATGCAAGGGGGTCACCCCCTACCCCCCCTAAATTATCTCATCGAATTTACATGAGTTACGAAAACAACCTTTTGGTGCCCTGAAAAACCGGACTTCCGGCACAAACCGGAAGACTTTTAACCCTGTGTAACTTAAGTCTTTGACAATCACAAAAGTGTTACCAGATGACATCAATTAAACCTATGCCGAAACAAGACTATTGCCAAGCAATATATTCCCCTACCAGCTCCACCATTGTCAGAAATTCCACAATTGTCCGATTTTTTTGGTTAATTTGTTGCCATAGAAACCAGAATTTTTGACGTAGGAACAAAGTGAAATGACGTGCATAATGTCCATATTGCCATCTATCCATGTTAATGTTTCATGAAAAAATATGAAGAACTTTTAAAGTTATCGCAGGATCCAGAAAACCACCATTTTCAGCAGTATTTCTAGTCTATTTGTTGCCATAGCAACCAGAATTTTGGTCGTACGAACAAAATGAAATGACGTGCATAATATCCAAATTGCCATCTATCCATGTTTCAAGTTTCATGAAAAAATATGAAGGACTTTTAAAGTTATCGCAGGATCCATTCAAGTGTGAAGACAGACTGACTGACTGACACACAGAACGCAAACCATAAGTCGCATCTGGTGAAACAGGTAGGGGATAAAAAACAGTGAGTGGGTGGGGCAGGTTTCTAGGAAGTTAAAACTGTAAATTTGAAACACATCTGGCAAGTGGCCATTTTAAACTGCATTAATCAATACAACATTAATGGTAAGGGTATCACGTTTAAACGTTTAAATGGTCGCATTTCGTGTTTTGCTCATAAACGTTTACATATACAGTAAACGTTTAAACAACAGTCAATATCAACATAATCCATTTCATTTTATTTCATAACGACGTTGTAAAGCTTTTTTACAGCTCCTGAAAAAGACTCGTATTTGTTTAAAGTGCGCAAGATGGCCCTTTTTCACAATACCAAAACATAACAATACGCCATATACAGACTGAAAGCTTGAATATTTGACGCGCGTCGGTAAGAAGTGCTCGAGAAAAGTTTCCTGCCATTTGTTGCATGAGCATGCCTAAAATTGTCTTAACATTCGACGCGCGTCGGCATGAAGTGCACGATGAAATTTTCCAAAGGTTTTTCATCGGCATCCATTTTTAGAGATATGGCGAACGAGACAGGTCGTGGAAAACAAGAGCACCGCATAACAGGTGCAAAGCTCGGCTGCGAAAGCTTGTAAGAATTTATTTATTTATTTTTTTTCTTTAACTTTGACTTAGTGACCCAACAAGAGATGTGTTTGTCAGAAACACAATGCCCCCTACTGCGCCGCATTAAAATAAAATTTCTATTAATCATTTGGCAGGTATAGAAATCATCTCCCTTTAAAGGTTATTACTTCCCTTGAATTTTGTCCAATCCAACGGGGGGGGGGGGGGGGGGGATGGGGAGGGTCTCACAGTCAATTATGGCCATGTCAGACATCACTGACAACCAAGGCCTGTGGTTTAAAAGAGATCATAACCAGGGTTGATCATGTATCTATGGACATAAGTCCACAGGTATGTAATGAACATCAAAGAAATTATAATTATATCATTTAAAAAAAACCTCTGAAAAATCAAGCATTTGGGTTATAAATAATCAAAATAAAAAATCTGTACAGTAACTGTGAAAAGAACTTCAATTCTTGGTAAAGGAAATATATAATATGATATTTATAATTATATAAATTACTTCCCTTGAAAATAATTGTAACAAATCACTATTTTTAGTAGCAAATAATTAAAAGCCACTACTGTGACTGTAGATTCACCACTCAAAATGTGCAGCTCCATGAAATACACATGCATGCCAAATATATAAAGTAGCCATGTTCAATATTGAAGAATTTTCTCCCTTTTTAAAGCTTATTACCGGTACTTCCCTTAAATCTGTATTTTTTACCATAGACAGTAAAGGATGACCTTGACTTTGACCTTTTACCCCAATGTTTTTGTCAGAAACACAATGCCACCTACTGCGCCGCTTTGATTTATTTAACAAAAATATATACATGGGCAGGTCAGATAACTATGTCCATTTAAAGCTTATAACTTCCCTTGACTTTGTTTTTTCTACCCTAGACCTTGAAGGATGATGTTCACCTTGAAATTTTACCACTCAAAATGTGCAGCTCCATGAGATACACATGCATGCCAAATATCAAGGTGCTATCTTCAATATTTAAAAAGTTATGGCCAATGTTGAGGTTTTAGCACGACGCCTACGGCGGACAACGAGCTGGCTATGACAATAGCTCGGGTTTTCTCCGAAAACAGCCTCGCTAAAAATCACCGTATTGGAACTGTTTTTACTCAATTTGAAGTATGGTGAAAACAAAAGTTTAAATGTTACTTGTGTGCAACCAAGTTGTCGTACAAAGGGGAAAATATGGGGACCATGGCGAACCACGTAAAAATTGTGCCAGAAACTGTTGTACAATCGGAGTGAAAGTTTTCCATTGCTGGAGCTACCGTTACTAAGCTTAGGGCGTCCTTAGACTCTTCATCAGTGGTGAAACTGGTGTTCCTCCACAAATCTATCGAGTAAACCTTTACGGGACGACAGTAAGCAAGTCATGCCAGTGAGTTCATTCTTGATGTAGCAAATTTAATGAACAGATACTTGTTTTGATGTACATCTTGTTAAAGATCAACGGACCCGATTAAAAAATCCTGAAATACACCAATATTATGGGAGATTATAACGTTTAAATGCATTTCCATATCATAATTCGATTAAAACCATCGTATTCAGCGAGTATACAGCCGATAACTATGCCGATTTTTCGCACTTCGTGATCGAGTCGACATTTTTGTTTCAACCGGAAGTGACGTATGAGTTAACCACTTGCTACGAGTTCATAACAAAGGAAACGGTATCAGCTTTTGTCTTTTTAAAGTTCGTCATATAACGTGTTTTTATTTTTCATAGTACACATCCACAGGACATCGCATCTTGACTTTTTAAGTATTTAATTATAATTTAATCAGGCAAATATAATTGACACATTGAAAAGATATAATTATTCGCTGAAACTGATCGACGTACGAATGCCAGTCCAAATTTACTAACCGTTCAAGTTCAACACTTCAACAACGTACTAGTTGAAATAAATAATGTTGATTTGAAATGAATAATTCTTACGTAAATGGTCGTGTCATTTAATACTAAATGACCGAGAATAGATGTTTTATTTCTTTTGCTAGTATCCTGACATGGCCATTTTGTTGAAACCCGATGTGTTCCCTGCACACGATTTTTTATTTATGGTAAATTGATCTCATGTATGTCGACATTCACTTCAAAGTTTGAATGATCTCATTTCTGTTGTTTTTTAATAAATATTTTTTAATAATTAGTCTTGATTTTATATAAATATGACGCAATTGAATTTTTCTAAACTCTCCACGAGCGAGGTGACTTAATATTATTAATGAGAAATAGCATGTCAAATTTTTACTCTCGATGTTTTTGAAATGGAGAAAACATTCCAATACAACAATATATATGTAGCATACAAGTTTATTGCAACATCTAAAAATATAAATTACCACAGACACAACAACAGAACAACTTGTAACCTGACGACAAGTTTTAGAAAACTGGACGGAATAAGTAAATGAGCTTTACTAGCACAATGTTGCAATACAACTTGTCATGGAGTCAAATTAAGTACCTTTAACAAAATGACTTTTAAAACATCTTTTACAGACCAATACTATCACACAAAAACACTACATGGTCCCAACATTTAAAAATAAAGGTGTTGACATTAACATTTTTATACTAACAGTATAGCACACAATGGGAAAACTATTATTACAGCATATTTGTCAAAATAATACATTCACATTTTTCAAAAAAATAACTGTAGTTGCTATGTTAATTTGAAACAATACGTGATCAGTGCTTCAGCTAGGTTCTAATTTGTCAAAAGGACACATTCGTAGACATTGTCATATAATACTTGGGGCATTTCATGTGTTCACGTCGAGTCTGCACAGTCTTATCAGGGACACAGGCTAATATGGGACGAGATATTTTGCGCACGCTTTGTCCCATCTTTCCAGCGCGAGGATTTTTTTAATTAATTACAAACATATATGGCACAGGCTAATCTGGGATGACACCTTACGCACGTACACTAAACCCAGCTGGAGCAATACATGACAAATGGCATGCCAAGTTGTTTCCAATTACTGTAATTAATTAAACCTAGAGCGGTGCAACTGCACTGCTTCATTCTTTAAAATTTTCTTCGCAGATGATGCTAATGGTGGTGGAGAGAACAGAATGGAAGAAGATGCCTGCTTAGCAATCCGGGTGCTCTTGAACTGTTGTTTTAATTGCAGCAATTCAACCATGAGCTCTGTGACATAATCTGAAAAAGCATCAACAATTTATTTTTTACTACTTGGTTAAACTATGCACATTGAACAAATAAATAAAAATACACATATTATGCATAAAAAACAACAACAACAGTCAACTTAGTCAGTTTCACTGTTAGGTTTTTGTATATTATATATTAGAATGCCAATTTTCTATTTTGCTTAGAAGGACCATTACCATAATTGCAGGCCTCTTTGACAGGTTTCACGACATGGTGTCCCGCCTTGTACTTTGGATACGAAATCCTGTAGCGCTTTTCGCCGTTCTTCGTCTCTGCATGTTTCCTGTGCGCATTAGAAACGGAATGCAGGGCTGCCAGATGCAATCTGGATTACAAAAAATAGAATTAAATCACAAATTTTATCAACAATTACTATTTCATATAACAACAAGGCATCATAGGATGACATATGCCCCCTTTTTCCAAATTTGTCTAAACCTAAACGCAAAGTGTTTTTCCACATTTTTCGAAACCTAAACGCAAAGTGTGACGGAATTTCAGACAGACAGACAGACGGACAGTGCGATCACTATATGCCCACCTTCACGGGCATAAAAAGGAACTAAAATCATTTTCACAACTAATGCATATTTATTATGGACATATGCTCATGGGCACTTGATGGTTTATGAACTGCAAATGGCAATGTTTATTAGTCAACTAGGATATTAATTTTACTCAAATTAAAGATCATATTTTTGGTTGTTAGAATTTCCGCAACCAATGCCGAATGTAAAAAAACCCAAACCGCATCATAATCAAATGTTGTTCTCATTAAACTTGCACAAATATTTATCAATCGTGTAGGAAATAAACTAATTTTTGCCTTAAAGTTGTAGTTTTATAAATTATTACCACTGGACTATGAAAGACAAAAACAACATGCCTGCGCTAGCTCTTCTGTAGATATAATATTAATCGATCACAATTCATACCTCTGTTTCATTGCTGCGTATGAAAAGCAGAAAATTTTGGCGCAAATTGGCAGACCACCTTGTGTTGAGCCTCCAGCATCGAGGTCTGTTCAGCTGGTGACAGCATGCGAATGTCAGAGAGAAGACGCTTGCTTCCGATGACCAACAGTAATTCCTTGTGCGCCTTCGAGCCTAAAGACAAGTAATAGTCCAACTTTCATGGCAACACATGTCATTGAACAAAATTTCATAATCATTTCATTTACATTAATCGGATGTTAAATATATAATCCGATAAATGTAAATGAAACAAGGGTTGTTTGTAAAACATGCATGCACCCCATATGGGCTGTCCGTTGTAGTGGCAGCCATTGTGTGAATACGTTTTTTGTCACTGTGACCTTGTCACTGTGACCTTGACCTTTGACCTAGTGACCTGAAAATCAATAGGGGTCATCTGCGAGTCACGATCAATGCACCTATAAAGTGTCATGATCCTAGGCAAAAGCGTTCTTGAGTTATCATCCGAAAATCATTTAACTATTTCGGGTCACCGTGACCTTGACCTTTGACCTTGTGACCTCAAAATCAATAGGGGTCATCTGCGAGTCATGATCAATCTACCTATGAAGTTTCATGATCCTAGGCATATGCGTCCTTGAGTTATCATCCGAAAACCATTTTACTATTTCGGGTCACCATAACCTTGACCTTTGACCTAGTGACCTCAAAATCAATAGGGGTCATCTGCGAGTCGTTATCAATCTACCCATTAAGTTTCATGATCCTAGGCGTATGCGTTCTTGAGTTATCATCCGGAAACCATTTTACTATTTGGGGTCACCGTGACCTTGACCTTTGACCTAGTGACCTCAAAATCAATAGGGGTCAACTGCAAGTCATGATGTGTTCTAAAAACACTGTATTATGTGAATTGAGAATAAGACATCAAACAGGGAATGGACATCATTTTGGTGATTTTCTCAAACAAAACTATTCATTTCATGATCTACATTTATTTTTGCAATATAGTATTAGTATCTTTAATTAAAGCTTTATACCGGTAAGCAATTTTCCATGACTATTTCATTAAAAATGGTTGTTTTTTTTTTTTCATTTTAACTGTATTTTAAAACTGTGTCCATGCGCAGCATTATAGCTCATTTCATGAGGATTTGTTTTTTAATTAATAAAAAAATCAAGTTTTGAAGAAATGTATTTAAATGATGCCAGTATTTATGCAAGTATCTGTTTTAATTATAATTTGTCAAACTAAATAAATACAATATATATAAAAAAAATATCCCAATTAAAATAATACAGTGTTTAAATTAAAAGAAAGCATAAAGACAAAAGACAAGAATAAAAGTGTAGATTGTTGTTCTAAATTAAAATGTTATTTATATTTTTTGCTGTTGTTCAAAATTAAAATGTTATATATATTTTTTGCAATTTATTTCCTATTCTATTTATAAATACTGTTCTATCTACTAGTGCAGTATGTTGTATATTCAGTTGTTATGATTACTGCAGTCTGATAATCTGCTTGTTTTATTACTGTCTGTGCCAAATACAATTGATAACAGTAGATCACTGATAACAATACTTGACTTTACAGAAACAAAGAGGACCATCTATTTTATGACACCAGCTTGATTTATGGCAGCTGTAGGGTGGTAATACACCACAATCTGCCAACTTGGTGCCTTGTTGGCATGGTGATTTGCAAAAATTCAGCTAGTTTAGTGACCAACTTATTTTGTACAGAAACCACCTAATTGAAGCAACTTTATAAATAAAATATAAAAATGATAACCCGAAAAAAGCTTATTTAATTTTACACATATTATAATGCTGTCATTTATTTTCTACAAGATTTGTAACACAAAATTGTAAAATAAAGTAAACTTTGTATTCATAATAGTAAAACTACATGTTTTTCTTTGTTCCACTTCAGAAATTAATCAAACAACACATCTTTAGTACATTGAATGCTATAATGAAATCTCAAAATGGCTAAAGCCCATAAGGAGCAAAATGAGTTTATTACACTGAAAACTGTTTCCAATGCAATTAATGCATGTAACAATATTAATTTGAAAATATAACATTTATTCAGTCTTAAATTATAAGCCAGACATCCCGGGTCTGGTAAGATGTTATTTGGGCTTCTAGAAATTAATAATTTATATAGTCAGGCTATTGGATTTTTCTCCTGTTTCTAATATAGAACAATGATTTTGGCTAAAAATATTACCCTGAAGACTGAAATTGAACTGTTATTTAAATTATCATGGCACTACCAGTAGCCTAAATGGCCATCAGCTACTAAGTACTAGAATCAGTTGCTGTTCAATTTATGAAAACACAAAAAAATCAAGATGCATTTTATGATTCACACTACATGAAGAATAAATGGTATATAAATAATAAAACACCTGTCGGCTACTAATTCAAATTTCTTTTTTATTCTTTTAACAGTTAAATGGCACACTATTTCTAACTTATCATCTCTTTTTCTAAACCAGCATTAATACATTATTGGAAGTCTGAATGTATTTACTAAAAAGCCCTTGCGTTTTCACATTTTAAACAATAAAAAGATAAGCAACACATTATTAATTGAATTTTTGGTAAATAGGTAGAAAATATGGCTTGTCAGCAACTGCTTTACATTAGAACTTGAGCTAAATTAACCGTGGTGGAAAACAGTAAGAGGTCACGGTGGTGTAGTGGATGCGGTGTCCGTCTAGCCGTCTAGCGATCGGGAGTTCCTGGGTTCGCTCCCTACTCAGGGAGCTTTCTCATTATCTCCTCCATAGACACCAAGTACTGGTTCTTCCCAGGAAATGGACTCAACAGTGTCCACTGCTTGAAATGCTAATTGTGTCGACTAGCAGTATATTTAGATAGATACACATTTGTATTAAGATCGAAATGTGTCGATTTCAAACTGATGCCTGTCAAAACACTTACAATAAATAATTAGATCTTGCCGTACTGCCAAAGTCAGTTTGGTTACTAGCTGCTAACTATTCTAACTACATACAATGATTTTTAATTCAAAAGTATTTTTTACATTGTCAGTGTTTGAGCTTTTTGAAATAACATAGAACTTGTGGTATTAAGATGCATATCTGATCATTGACCTTATTAATTAAGTTCTTACCGTTTTGCGATTTCTCTTGGAAAAAGCACCATAGTTGTCACGTTTCCGTTTGGGGGCTCCTAACTCGTCTGGCCTTAGGGCTTTCGGCTGTAATGCCTTGAAGTTGTCCGTGTCAGGGAACAAAGTTGGCACTGCATCAGGATGCAGCGACAGTCTCATCCCAAAGCCCGCACTCGCCATCACACTCGGGGTGGGGGGGGTGGACAAAGCACTTATCCTCAAAATGTTTTATGCAAATTTTTGCATATTTGCTTGGCGTAAAGTCCACCACCTTTCCGTCGATAATCCTTCGTGAATACACGGCTAGAATCCATTTCCGCTTAATACTTTTGTCCTTTGAGAAGCCGAAGAATCCTTTCTTCTCCGTTTGCTTTTCAGAACGAGCATTGCAGCCAAACGCTGCACATTGAACCATCTTATAAATCAGTAAATCCTCAATGTCATGTAAAAGTTCGACTCGTAATCAACACAAAAGAGATTATAAATTAAGTATATGCAAGTGAATGATCAACACAGTCTTGTAATCCTTGAAGTTTTGAGGGAAATTTGCATGCTTCAGTGCATACTGTACATAACATGGGAATATTCGTCATGCGCAGTGGTGCACACATACGTCATCGGGGTAAAAAAGCGGCGGAAATTGCCGAACGCGTTACGGAAATTCCCGATCATCAAAATCATCGTTTTTTTAGCTCTAACTTTTTTTTTTAATTTTATTTTTTTACTTTGTTGTTATAATATGGTATTACTTTATAAAATATGAACAGTTAGTCAGATTTCTTCTGTTGACCTTTAAGTAAAACATTGAAAATTTTAGAACCGGATAACTCCTATTGAAGAAATGTTGGTTGGATATCAGTAAAGTAAACTTTTCAATGGTGTTCATAGTGGTTTTATGTGAAAACCATCAGCATAAAATGACTTTTAAAAACAGGCATCTTGTCTGGAGAAAATAAAATCAACCACAACAATATCTTTTTAGGCCTTACTAAAGTTTGTATATATTTTTTTGCAGTATAGTGTGTGTTGTCCTGTTTTCAAACCACTTCCGCCTAAATGTAAATAATAGCATAGCGGCCATTCAATGCCGATAAAAACTCATTGTTCAATTGGTGTACATTTATACTCGCACAGGTAAACATGTCCAATAGTTACATTAATATATATTGATTGTATTTTGCAATTGATCCATTATGATGCAATACTGTAATTGTTTATTATATTGTTTTTCACTGTACTTATTACTCATGTATGTCTATTTATAGAACTTGAGACTTGATGTTCTTTGAGGAATTATATGATGAAATTAGAACCCCTTGTTGCGTTGTTGATCCGCGCCCCAGAACCCCTCATGCTCAGATAGCTGTGCTAGCCAGCTCGGTCACATAAGCACTATTTTTGGCTAGATTGAACTTTACCGGTACACAGTATTTACCACTATAGACAAAGCGGGGGTTTGGGGGCGGTAGCCACCGATACTAAGGAAATATATAAGATAAAATAGATTATAAGGTGTTGTGTTAGTTGTCATGTGTAAGGTGTTAAGGGTTAGGGTACGCTGTTTGATGTTAAGTGTTGCGTACCGGTAAAGTTCAATCGTCCCCTATTTTTAACAATTTGACTTTTTATAGTCTTTTGCCTAGAAATTGCTTAAATTAGAATACCTCCACTTCCTGAGGGCTGAGGCTGGAACTGCGCCTGAGAAGGTTGAACCTGCTGAAGCAGAAGCATGTCACCGTCTTTAATGCCGTATTCCTTGAGCATCTTCTGGTTGTCGTGAAGCGGTCTCCCCTCCCATGTGAGCACAATGGTGGACGAAGCGATACCCAGTTCAAATTCGCATTGGGCCTTTAAATTCTCGACTTCCAACTCCGGACTTACGTCAATACTTATTAGTCTATCGTCTAACGTCGTTATTGTCAGGTGCATTTCCGTTAATGTACATAAACACCAGAAGAAAATAAGCACAACAATCGCTTAGTCAATATGAAACAACGATCTTCCGGTACCGGTGTAAGGTTACTTCCCACTTTTTTCACGCGGTTGCACCCCATTAGTAGCTCCTAGAACAATATTAAAAATTTATGGGTTGTTTCATACTTCAAGGCGCCGGGATATATGAATCGATAAAACGAGTAGACAATCTGTACACTAATAAGTGTTGGGTTTTGTTTGCAGGTCAGAATCGATAAACGAACTATTTGATTCCAATTAATCAAGGCGTACGGTATGCTAATATATAATCATAAGTCGGACATAAGGGTTAAGATGTCTTTGAACACATCATTTTTTCTTCAAACTTCATCGAATGTGAAAGATTAAAAAATTTCATTCAAATTGTAAATTTGTGGAGATATGCCATATAAGTTAAATATCATCTGCTTTAATTATATGTAGGGCTCCTTTTGTGACAATCCAATCACATAGATTTTTTTAATTGAAACAATCGAAAAGCAGTAATGAATAAAGTCATCAGATACTCATACATTTGTATTACCTGCACATCTGGGCAACCTCAAATTTAATAATACTCATGAGATTATCCAATCAAAATAAAATAAAAATAATCTCTTTGAATTATATGCCATTAGGCTAATTAAACTCCGTGCAATTATCAACATATACCAGTGTTAATAAGTCACAAAAGTAGCACAAACAAGTTATTAATTGCATTTATTCAGAGCTCGGTGACAACGGGGTTTAAGTTTATTTACATCAGGCAATATAAAAACTGGCAAAAATCTGTGAAGTTATGTACTCGTACTGTCAAATTCAAATTTAAGTGACATCACATACTTTAGGATTGGCATGACGAGGATTTGAAGAGAGCGGACGCAAAATTGTATGCACAAATTTTTAACAAGTTTTAAAGTTTTAATACTTAAATTACATTATTTTGAACAAACTGGCAATATATTGTTTATATACTTGTGGTATTTTGCAGGTTGTGTTCGCGAACCATACAAAATAACACTGCTATTTAAAAGCTCTATAAATTATAACTCGGTGTCAAAACACAGTAAATATACTAATATATAAATAATTTTAACTAGGTCAATTCTGGCTCTACCCAGTTATTTGCTACTTATCCGTAGTTTGGTACATAGTACTTTATAGACACTCAGATTCAGACAGCCATGATGCAACTGGTGAAAAACACTGGCTCCGAGAGGACCCCACGGCTGCGAGTCCCCAGGAATCAAAACTTAGAAAATACTCTACAAGGTTAACTCCAAAAAGGCTGTACAGAAAAAGTTACTTTGTGCAAGTATACCGCAGGAGATGATGGAGGTAAATGACAAGCATGTCATAGAAAACCTATCGTCTGCAGCATATGAGGTGCTAAAATCACAAACTTTTGAATATTACACAAATTGCGAGGATAAACAGTGTGAAATAAAGAGAAGGGCCTCAACTGCTAAAGGGATTGAGTCTAAAATAATTGTAGAGGAAGCTGTCTGCATAAAGTTGAAATCTGTTGGCAGGCAACTTTTCCGTGTTAATTTCTTTAACTCTACAAATAAAATAGATGTGAATGGACATATGTACAAGATATTTATTACTGATGACTTTCCAAAGATCAGCAAAATATTGGAAAAATATGACTTTATAAAACAACTTAATTGTATGATCTATGATGCTTGTTCTGCATATTTTGACCAGCAAAATGAAACATGTGCCTCGAAAATGTTATTACAGATTAAAGAGAAACAGCAGCTAGCCGATGATAGTCAGATCAGTATTGCCAACATTGACAAACATAGGTCAAAAACATTACACATACCTCAACTGAAATATCATGAGGCATCGGAGGAGAATGATACTAGTATGATGTATTTGGATGACACATTCGGGCGTTGTACAGAGGAAGACGAAAAAGATTTCCCTTGCACGGTCTGTAATGAAGGTACAGAAGATAAGACCAGCCTAGAGTGCATGTTATGTGGAAAATGGATCCATAGAGAATGCCATGAAAAAAGCATGAACTATGAACATAATGAAAATGACTATACATGCATGTTGTGTAAATGCCTTGATGATGAAGAGCCTGAATTAAGAAACAAACACTCTCCTATAGATGACAATGCTGATTGTAGCTTACATGTGCTGTATGATGAAAATGAACATGATATACATAACAAAATTCAACAAGTTTTAATCACTGAAGACATATCTGATGAAGCAGAAACTAGATCTGATAGCCCACATACTGAAGAAAAGATATGTGATAATATCGATCTGAATACAATCTATACTAGTGCTATAAATGATGGCGATGTTAGGAAAATAACTCCGCATAACCACGAAAATTCAAACGACAAAAGGGCATTTCTGAACGTTCAATCTTCTATTCATGTAGTAGACGGCCAGAAATCTGCACTTGATCCGGCACTTAGACGATCAGAGACCAGATCATCCAGATGTTACAGCCAAAGCCCCAAAAATGCCAAAAAAGAACAGTACAATGCCGGTGAATCAGCCAGAAAAGAACAGTATAACACAGGTGATACAGGTGAACAAACCGTAGCAAGTAAGTCTCCATATATGCATGAGCAAATGAACGTCACTTCAATAAGGCCAGAAACTCAACAAATATAATCCGTCAAGATTTCAAAAACTGCAAATAAGAATGCCAAAAACGATAAACTCTACCTCCAATGTGATTACTCGAGAAGATATCGCGATACCAAAAAATCAGAAAGTTAAAAAGCAAACCCAGAAATCAGCTCTTGGACAACAACTTGCTGACTGTAAGGCCACGATACAAATGTTGGAAGCCAAAAATCGTGACTTTCAAAACACAGTGACACTGTTAAGACACAATCAGAAAAATGCAACAGAACCCAATTGAGAATTTGGAAAACACTGAATTAAAAAATGAGTAACTCTGTATTCGAAGAGAAAAATCCAGACAAAATGTCTAGCATTTATTTGAACATTATTCATAGACTTGATATGCAAGAGATAAAAATGAAACATGAATTTAAATGTCAAAACCTAAAATTTAAAATCCAAATATTAGAATTACAGAAGGAATTAGAAGATTCCAAAATTAGAAATAGAATGCATCAGGACCAACAGCCCATACAAGCAGGAATCCCGATACCAAGTGCACCATATGGAAAACATGTACCACAGCAGTACGGGGTACCATATGCACCGATAGAGGCTCTTCTACCTCCGGCATACCAAACACCTTATGAACTATACAGATCAACCATGCAGTATGGATCGGCAAACAGTCAGGTACCACCCATGTCGTTTGTACCCCCAACAATACAGAATGCTAGTGTTATGCCACCTTCACCTTATGTGACTACAAGACACTTCGCACATTATGTTCCTCAGACTCACTTGTGTCCAGTAATGACAGGAACAACAACATAACTTAGATTACATCGTTTAGGGACCCACGCACCAATGATGAAAGCCACGAACCCTCCATGGATGCCAAGAGGTATACATAATATACCTAACTGCCCATATATTGTGCATGGTCCATACACGCTTACAACGTCATTCTTACCACCGAGGCATTGTGTGAATCCTGTACAGACGCACACCCAGACATCTCAATCTTTACAGCTGACTCGAAACATGCATACCGCGTCTTGTAACCAAACAGTGGGAACAGCCAACAATCACAATTCCACGACAAACCAGCCAAATCCCCAGATAGCAGTAAGTGAGAAGACTACACAACACACGCCTGATTATACAAATCTGAGCCCAGATGTAACGGACCAAAATGACGAACAAACTACACAGTACACAGATGGACAGTTCGCATGCTTGCCAGATATGCAGACCACTGAAGCTGCTACGCCTCATGAAGCAGTATCTCGCACATATCAACAGCCTCCAATGGATGATCCCATTATTATTGAAATAACAACAACACATCGAGAAGACTACAGTCCCAGAACCCAACAGAATCAATCTGCAAATAACTTAGGTGATCAAGAAAGCAATCTCAACAATCAAGACGCCATATTTTCTTTTTTTAGAGAGAGGCCGCGCCTCAACACGCATGGAACGGACACAGCATTAAAATTGGGTACTATTAACATTCAAAATGTAAAAAGTAACCAGGTGTGTCATAAAGAAGTTTTAAAAGATCATGATATTCTATGCTGTCAAGAGCATTGGTTAATGAACTATGAAAAAGAACTATTGAATGACATTGATCTAGACTTTGAAGTATTTGCAAAATGTGTTGATGACCAAAAACCTAGATTATATTACAAACTGATTCGTGGTTATGGTGGAGTCTGTATATTCTGGAGGAAAAGTCTTAACTCTAGTTTAAAGATAAGCAGTCAAGGTAATGACAGGACAATCATAGCAGAAATCGCAACGGAAAATAAACCAATATGCCTGATAAATGTTTACATGCCTTCAACCTCAAAAAAACTCAGACGAAGAATACAAAGAGATGTTGATCGAGGTTGAGGAATTTCTTGAAATTTTCTTTTTAAAGGAGGCTGCGCCTCAACACGCATGGAACGGACACAAAATTATAATTGGGCACTATTAACATTCAAAATGTAAAAAGTAACCAGGTGTATCTTAAAGAAGTTTTAAAAGATAATGATATTCTATGCTGTCAAGAGCATTGGTTAATGAACTATGAAAAAGAACTATTGAATGACATTGATCCAGACTTTGAAGTATTTGCAAAATGTGTTGATGACCAAAATCCTAGATTAGATTACAAATTGATTCGTGGTTATGGTAGAGTCTGTATATTCTGGAGGAAAAGTCTTAACTCTAGTTTACAGATAAGCAGTCAAGGTAATGACAGGACAATCATAGCAGAAATCGCAACGGAAAATAAACCAATATGCCTGATAAATGTTTGCATGCCTTCAACCTCAAAAAACTCAGACGAAGAATACAAAGAGATGTTGATCAAGCTTGAGGAATTTCTTGAAATTTACAAAGACTCTCATGAAGTGATTTTCTATGGAGATATGAATGCCTCAATGCAACACGCTACAGGGAGAGACCATTTATTACAGAACTTTATCAAGGAAACACAACTAACAGTGACAGAAAAACAGGGTGAAGCCAATACGTTCTTTCATCATAATGGGAAATTCACCTCTAAAATTGATTATTTTTTTGTCCAAAACACAAACGACTTAAATATTGAAGACACACATGTACACGAAATGAATTGCTTCAACTGTTCAGATTATACATTAATTACTATGTCTTTGAAAACATATATTACAACAAATCATAGGAAAATTAAGAAGAGCCATTATACTACAAAAACAAAATGGGAGAAATGTGATGTTAGTACATACAGGAAGGAGATAAATCGTAAAAAAAAATGACTTTTACAACTTAGGAAAACAACTTACGGTCAGAGACAAAGTAATATATGTCAAAGGCGCCTTACACACAGCTGCGAAAAATTCGATACCAAATTATATGAAACTTAAAAGACTGAAAAGGATAGGACGGGGAATATGAAATCCGCAAATAGGAAAATCCTCCAAAGAAGCAAAGATCACTTTTAATAAATGGAAAAACTTGAACAGAACATGTAGTGCTACCAAACTAGAATTAAAACAGAAAAAGAAGCTATTGCGCCAACACCAAAGACAGGCATATGCTAGACAAAACATAAGCGCGTTAATGATATAATGGAATCAGCTGACTCAAATGACAATCTGTTTGATACCTTAATTTAGAAACAGAGGCAAACTGTAAATGAGAACATCCTCGCAAACTCGCCACATGAACTGCAAGCTATGTTGGACCTTGTTGAATTCAATACATCTCGTGACCTAGTCAAAATAAACCCGGATAAATCAGAAATTCTAACTGTCAAATATAAAAATACCGTAAAAGCAACCTTCAATGGCCAGAAAATCTCTAATGTGTCAAATGTTTAACATCTTGGTATTGATAGAAATGGAAAAAATACTGTCAATATAGAAACAAGGTTAAAAACTGCACAGAGAACTATCTATTCCCTATTAGGTCCGGGTTTGCATGCAAGGAGAGGGTTCTCAACTATTGTCGCACACAAGATTTGGAATACATACGTAACTCAAAGATTCCTATATGGTATTGAAGTCCAAAACCTTTATCACACAAACCTCCTAAAATTAGAGCGTTATCAGAGGAAAGTCTTAAAACAAATACTAGGTCTACCAGAACGAACATCAACATCAGCTTTATACACACTCATCGGTGGAAAACCAATTGAACTTCTATTAGACAGGAATTATTTGGCTCTGTTTATGAATATTGCACGTCTACCGAAATCTGTTGAATATAAAATCCTCAGACGACAACTGCTCATGGCAGAACCAGATAGTAAAACACTCACATCAAATGCTAGAAAAATATTGGAAAAATACAATTTACCAACTCCCGAAGAGCTTTTAGAGGAGGTACCAACAAAAGATATATGGAAGAAAATGTTCAAAAAGGCCTCAAATGGCTACTGGGAAAACACTTGGCGACAAGAACTGGCCACCCAATCCTCTATGAAGTATCTACAGGTTCAACACCCGGTGGTTGACAACCCACACAACTTGTGGAAGGCAATTCGCCCAAAGCAACATGAAGTACAACGAACTGAAATTAAAGCTCGGCTAATCACGGGTACCTTCATCCTTCAAAGTAATGCTAAGACGTACAACAAGAGCGAAGTGTCAGCAACCTGCAAATTATGTGGAGTAGATGATGAAACAAGGGAACACCTACTAGGGAGCTGCTCGGCTCTTAGCCAACTAAGAGAAGAAAACTTCACACGACTTAAAGCAATCCTATCCGATGACAACAAATTCACAACCATCACACAAGATTTTCACATGCAAATTCAGATTATTCTTGACTGTACCCATTCATTGCTAAAGGACCGCGTCATATTGTCACGAGAGCAAGAGACAGACATAGAAAGATGGTCCCAAGCCTACTGCGAAAGACTCATCACGCACAGAGCTCAAATAATAAGTAGCAAATTATGGGTATCCTAACTGTACATAATATCTTTTTAATTAAATTAATATAATCGTGTTGGTCCGCTGGTTCGTTTTCAATACTATGTACTAGACCTAGTTAACTAATTGATGGCCGACCGCGTTTCGTTGAATTTGTAAATACTAGTCTGGTTACGCGCACTAGTTATCGTTACGCTTAAAAAGTTTAACATTATGTGTGAACGAACGGAAAACTCATGCTCTACAGGGGATTACTCCCACTCCCATGCCAAAGGGAGGAAAATCCACGACAAGACATACTTTGTCAAAAGGCGACACCACGGCACATTACAGTTAAAAGTCGCAGGTAGCAAGGGATTCGTTGGGATCTGAATACTTAATTTTAATCATAATTTTATTTAAACGGTTTTCCTTAACCATTCGAATATGTGTGCAGTGTGATCAAATTTATACCAATGTTATGTTTATATGATCTTTATATCAACCGGATTATTTGTCATGTGCTGCATATTGTGCTTTACTTTATTTATTCATTACTAGCCGGTCCATGCCTCATACTGTTCAGTATTGATACAGTATTTTGCTTGAACTAAATTTAAGAAAAACCAAGCAAATTCGTCGAATTTATTGCCCAATAACAAATGCTTATGGATCGGTGCATATCACTTGATAAATGGTGTAATTTTAAAAAAATAATTACGGTAATTATTTGTATGCATTGTAATTTTGCTCTTAACACCAATGAAGTGTCATGTTCAAATCTTGAAGCGTATCTGAGATATTGCCCTGACATGTTACTCCATTCAAAAACAAAAACTAAGGGCAATACCTCTTATTTAAGATAATGTAAGGTTATGGTTCTTGTGCACGTCACGTCTTCTCATTGATATATATACACCCATGAAGTTTCGTGTTGATATCTTATATAGTTTCTGAGATAAAGTTCTGAAAAGTTTGTGACAGACAGACGGACGGATTGACTGACGTACTGACAGACTAATGGACGGAATGACAGACGGACATGCTAACGGACGGACGGAAAACGTCAATTCTACATCCCACCGCCTTTGGCGAGAGATAATAATGATCAGAACGAAGTTTTTATATAACACTTTATTGATAATTTGATACGTTTATCGACAAATTAGTTTTCTATCTGTCGCGTAAATTAAAACTCATTTAAAGGAACTGTTTTTGTTTTTGTTAAATATATTTGTTAACGACGTTATCTTTAACTAATAAATAACTGTTTGTGGTTCACGGTTTTATTAGGCTTTATACGGTATTTTGACATATTCCTTAAACTTATATTTTATAGAAGTTGTTGCATACCTTTATCCTCTTCGTGGAGACAATACGTGAAACAGAGAGCAAATATTTTTGGAGAAATAAAGAATTAATTACAAGCAACACAATATTTCGTTTATTTGTGATTGTTTCAAAACGATGACTTATTGGTACAGATCAAATCCCGAAAATGTTGTTAACCAAAGTTCATCGCTCTCAAGGACTAAGCCTCCTGTAGATTAAGGGTGATGCACACCCACCCAGTTGCTCCCCATAACATCGATATTATTTGGTGTTAATATAACAGCGGAGAACAAATGTCCGTCCACAACTAATTTCAACCATTCACGCATTCTCCTAGCAGAGTTGTCGTTCGTTCCTCACCATATGAAATGAACCGCAGTGTAAAAGAATGCCATCAAGGTGTGGACAGCAATATACACCAACCAATCTCCATGCAGAGTTGTCGTTCCTTGCTCTCACATACAATGTAATGTAACCGTGGTGCAAGAGATTGGCCACCAAAACATGGTACAGTGAATACGCCAGTGTGAGTGTTGGAGGCGTTGCCTTCGTTGAGGAATACGCACCGGAACTGAATGACACCGTCTGGACCCAGATTTGGGACACTATGGTTCAAGTATGCGAAAAAGGCAACCCTTCCAATCATTTGACGTTCTGAAATGATGCGACGCTAAATTAAAGACTCAATAATCTGTGTTCATAGCACTCATATCTTGAAATATGTATTAAAATATGTGGCTTTCTTGTTAAAAATATTTCATATTATGAACAATGAGCTTGGAGTTGTATATTGAAAACATCAATGTCCCGTGTAGGCATGCAGTACATTTATGCATACTGCGTGGAAAATGTAATATTTTTGGAATCAAGACTACATTAGAAACCTAGCGTAAACATACATTACTAATTTATAAAACATACAATGCCCGTACTAGAAAGGTTACTATGCAGTTCCCTTTATTCCCAGTATATCCAGCATAGGTTCCAACACCCGCTCTTTTGCATTTTCCTCTTCAAGCTGTCTCTTTAACAGTTTCATTTCAATTTCGAGCTCTTCAAAGTCCGTGATCTTCATTTGCATTTAAAAAGAGAGGGATCAATCGCTCAGAAATTTCTTATTTAATATGAGAATTATCGCTAGTAATTGGTTCAACAAAGAACACCAAATTATCAATGAACACACAGGTGTTTAATTTGTAATGAGTTACATTAGATATTGGCAGTTTTAATGGGAAGTTTGTTCTCATTAATTGAATTCGTTTGACAATATAAAACAATTCCGGTTATGTTATAACTTTATGACATGTATCAAATTATATCCATGATATAGTCCATAGCACGTAGGCGAATGGATGCAAATTAATACCGGTATTGCGCAGACATTATATAAATTAGAAGCACTTTACCAAATCTATAAACCATATTTCATTAATTAAAACAAGGTTGTATAAATAACATACGAGTATTGCGATATATTGTGAAAATACTGAGCTCAAGCCGGGGATTGAACCCACGACCTCCAGAGTGGTAGTCCGACACTTTAACCACGTCGCTAAAGAGCTAGCCCCACAGCAAAGCTGTTGGAAGTGACCTTATTTCACTACGATCCTTCCCCTTTTAATGTTTCCAGGCCCAGACACGCCCGCTACAGCATGTCTTGCTTTCGCATGGCCCTCCCACTTCTGACACCAAAATGGCGACCTAGTAAATACTGACGAAAGTACTGGATAAAGTAAACTGCAGCTAATAACTCTTGTTCGGTGATGCAGTAATTTCTTTCAGCACGATTCATAGCTCTGCTTGCGTAAGAGATGACCCGCTCACGACCTTCTTGTTATTGCGACAGTACGCCACCTATTCCCAGGCCAGATGCATCTACATCAAGCAAGAATGTTCCGCCATCATTGAGTGGATAGCCCATCACTTCCGGACTCACCAGTGCCTCTTTAATGGCCTTAAAAGCTTCTTCTTGCGCGTCATCCCAGTGGAAAACTGCGTCTTTGCAAGTGAGTTGTATCAGGGGACGGGCCTTGCGAGCGAAATCTCTGATGAATCTCCTGTAGTAGGACCCCGGTTGCCACGAACTGCTTTACCTGCTTTGGGGGTGTTTGGTTTTGGCCAGTCAAGAATTTTGGCTACGTTGGTTGGGTCTGGCTGTAAACCTTCTTCTGACACGATGTGTCCTAAAAATCGCACCTTGGTTTGTAGCAGGTGACATTTGTCTGGTTTCAACTTTAATCCGGCTAACCGTAGCCGACTGAGCACCTCGTCCACCCGGCTCAAATGACCTTCGAAATTAGCGTGGTAGATGATTATGTCAACGATGTACACCAGACAGGTCAACCACTGCAGGCCTTGGAGTGCCAACTCCATCGTTCTCTGAAAGGTACTAGCAGCATTATTGAGCCCAAACGGCATACGGGTCATCTCGAATTGCCCCGAACTTGCAAATGAACGCACTTTTGGGTATATCTGCTTCTTTTAAGGGAATCTGGAAATAACCTGACGTAAGGTCCAAACTGCTGAAGTACTTCGATCCTGCTACTGCGTTAAAGCAATCCTGCACCCTTGGCAACGGGAAACCGTCCTGCTTGACTAAAGCATTCACCCTCCTATAGTTTGGATCAATTCACACAAGTGCATTAATGCAATACATGAAGCTTACGCTTGAATAGTTACTTTTTATGTTAGACTGTTAGTCAAGTATTAAGTATTAAAATAAACCATTTAAAAGTTATAGCAATCAAACCACGTACTCGAAAGACTTTTAAGTGAGATTTTTGTTTAAAAATGACGTGGAGTTGGTTCCTATGAAATGACTGAGCGAGACTGCCTCGGAGCAAAACATTGGCTCCTTATATACTCTGTGATGGGATCGACCATAAATCTGGGGCGAAAAGCGGTCGAAAAATCGTCGTAAGGTGGTCATGTACCAACTATCGGCCAATGACCAAGAATACATGGGCAAAAAGTGGTCGGTGACGAAATAACTGGTCAATGACGTCATTATGACTTAGCTACATTCGAACGTCAACTTAACAACTGACTCAGTAAAACAGACAAATGGCAGCCATCTTGAATTTAAAATAAGAATTAAACATAAAGCGCAGTTAAATTATGACATTTACAAGAGCGGTGTATTATACCATGAAATATAGCGGTGTATTATACCATGAAATGGTGTGGGCGTTTTCTGTTCGTCGCCGACATCCTTGACTTGGAACAATTCAACCGTTACGAACACAGGAAGTAAGATGGCTGACGGCTGACAAAAATGTGATTTCACTCAAAGGAGTTTTACGATTTCTTAATGGATAATGGCATCTTAAGCAATAAGGAACAAACATATAAAGAGACTTAGTAGAAATTGATTACATGCAATGGATATTACCATTCACAAACGTGAGTAAGAAGTTGAATATATGCTTTAAGGATCAGTGTACTGAAATTTCGCGAGTCGTAATGTTACTTGCAATGTAAAGTCGGAACACAATCAAGCCCAGGATAAAATACATATTAAGTGTAAAATTGTGCTTATAAATAATAAAATTTGATAAGCACAGTTTATACAAAACAACGTTGGACATGACTACTCGCGTTGGGTGCCTATTTAAGATGACAAAACATCAACATCAAAAAGGTAAGAATTGTTAAAACAAACATCTTCAAAGTCAATCAGAAATGCTGGGGCATTTCATTACCCCCCTCGCAATAAATTGGCTCTCCTGAGTCAATTCACAAATGTCAATTTCAATTCATTTTAAACATGAATGAAAGTATACATTTTGAAAGTCCATTGGTGGCCTTAATAGCGAGGTTTTACTGTATTCAAATACTTATGTTTGAACTTTTATGAATAAACAGTTAAACTAAAATTTGAAGTAACGTTATAAACAGTACATTAACAGATTGTTCATATGAACTTTCTTACAATGTCTCTTCTTCATTGTCAAGTGTCTTTTTGTAAATTTAAACTTTAAACTGTAAAGATTATAATTAAAAACAATGTTCATGTTCTGAGTGTTTAAAGTCACTTTCTAATGTTTTTAGAAACACTTTTCACTGATGAGCGGTTCTCTCTTCGCCGCAACCAGTCCATGTCATCCCTCACCTGGAGCACGGCCGTGGTTACTCTGTGCAGCAAGTCGTTCTGCCTCTCCAACAACCGGGTATGGCGGCTCATTTCTGTCACAATCCTTTCTACACCTGCAGCCATATCCGAGGTTAGTTTTTGGATAATCCCCAGGATTAGGGACGTTGGCACTGCTGTTACAACACGCTCCTCGGGGACTTTCGGAAGGGATCTAGTGGGAGACGCTGATTGTCTGACCTTCTTGGCTGGAGTAGGCTGTACCTCGGGATCTACCCTTTTAGCCGTAGTTGACCCACTACACACCTTTTGCGCTAGCAACTCCAGAGGCTCTTCATCAAGGAAATCCAAGCTTGAGGTGTCATCCAGTTGCAGGACGATCTCATCCTGGATGGGTGCTCCAGGTGTCACAACCGACTTGACGAACTTGGCTCCTGCTGTAGAATTTGGAGTCTTTGCAGGCTGGAATAGCTGGGCCTGACCTGCGTAAGGTACTTGGTCAAAAGTAACATGGTATTTGAAAAAATGGCCCACAAGTCTTCCCTTTCTGTCGGTCTTCTGACATTTTTTGCAGCGATACTGCACCATTGGTTTCTTTGCTGTCTCCATATCCTGCAAATATAGCATCATGGATTGAAGGGCCAGTTACCGGTCTAGTTGAGGGAACCAATCTGTCTTTGATCAAAAACACTTTGTTTTGACCCCTTTAATTACGCTGACTTTACGGTACTTTTTTTCACGAATTTAGAACTTTTGTGGATTACTGTGATACCATTAACATTTAAGTTACTTATTTATATATTTATTTTAAGTCTTGCGAGCTCGCCAAGTATCTGTGATATTATTACTGTGATATAGTTAAAACCGATTTGTATACGATCATCAGTGATATTATGAATGTGATATCGCTTATAATGATTTGTTGAGTTTTTTGTTTATTGTTAATAACCTGTTTATTGTTAATATTTTTGTACACATGTCTGTGATAAACGGACTGGCTATAAACCAGACTTTTCTATCATATTTTTTTTACTTTCACTTTATTTTTATAGAGTACATTGTACATGTATGTATCAACAAATTCAAATTGCAGTATGAACAATCAAATACTAACGAAGTAAAACTTTAAGCACTTGCTAAACCGAAACTTGATTAACTAATTTACACTATTTTTGCACTTCACTTTCAGTTATTTTGCACTTTTAACACCCAAGCTGGGATGATTTTGCCTCTGTACGGCTTTAATTTATCATGATGCACAAGTCTATTATGACCATCTATGTCAATTTGTATCATGAAGTTAATTGCGGATCTCTTTTCTTTAATAAGCATAGGTCCCTCATAGGTTTGCTAGAGTTTAGGACAAGATCCAACTTTACGACTTTCGTTCAAACACCACACTGGGTCGCCCACTTTATACTTTTGGAGTGAAGCCTTCTGGTCGTACACTGCCTTGCTGCGCTTTGCTCTTTGTTTTAAATGGTTTCTGGCAATTTCATGGACACGGACCAGCTTTTCTCGAAGTTGTCCAATGTAGCCGGCTTGTTGCTCTGGTATGGCATTAGGGGAAGGACTGACATACACAAGATCAGCTGGCAGACGGACTTCTTGACCCGAGACCATCATGTTTGGAGAGAAGCCTGTCGCCTCATGGGGTGTAGCTCTGTAAGCACCAGCGAGACTGCCAAGGTGCTGATCCCAGCTTGTGTGCTCCCCCGCTAAGTATGACTTTACCATTTTAATTAGCGTGCGATTGAACCGCTCCACTTGTCCGTTGCCTCTGGGATTCCGCGCACTGGTCCTCGACTTGGTAACCTGTAGAATACTGCACAGCTCTTTGAAGCGGTTGCTCTCAAATGCGGCACCTTGATCACTGTGTATCTGCAGCGGCGAACCCCATCGTACGATGAAATGCTCAATGACCCGCATTGGCACAGGTTTTCCGCGGTTTGATCGGCTACGGGGATGACCTCAACATACTTCGTAAAGTAGTCACTCATGACCAGGATGAACCGGTTACCTCTAGATGTTACGGGCAGGGGACCCATGAAGTCCATGCAGAGAAGATCCCATGGAGCTCCTGACTTCAGGTGGCCCATTGGAGCTCGAGGTAGACGCTGTGGTTTCTTATTTGCTTCACAGACATCACATTGCTGGACATACAACTTCACGTCGGTCTTGAGGTCGTACCAGTAATGCACCTTGGTGATGTTCGCCTTTGTGCGTTTCATACCCCTGGTGTCCTCCTACAATGGTGTCGTGCATCTGGCCAATCAGATTGGTCCTCAGCTTAGTGGGGCACCCCCAAACGTTTGAAGGATACTCCATTGAACGGGACACTTGAGGTACAGCACATCTGAATAAATCAGATAACCCTTACATTGCCTCCGAGTTGGACATTGAACGTTTGGGAGACCCTGTATCGGAGCCACATGCGGACGAAGGCAGAAGAAGGGTGGTTTGATGTCCCAGAAGAAAATCCAATACTACCTTGCTTGGCTTACACCTACTCAGGCGCCTAAACTCCAGTCACCAGTCACTGCCGCCGCCGACGGGTCTGAACATGTTCAGGCATCAACCCTACGTACCCAACCATATGCCGCTTCCATTTCACGACATCTCGAAAGGCTGGTTCATTCAGAACCATATCTCTAATGGAGTCCCGGTCTACAGGCCTACCCCGAAGGCAGCAGGTCAGGTCCAGCTATCTCCCGCCTGCGAAGACTCCAAATTCTACTGCAGGAGCCAAGTTCGTCAAGTCGGTTGTGACACCTGGAACACCCATCCAGGATGAGATCGTCCTGCAACTGGATGACACTCAAGCTTGGATTCCTTGATGAAGAGCCTCTGGAGTTGCTGGCGCAAAAGGTGTGTAGTGGGTCAACTACGCCTAAAGGGGTAGATCCCGAGGTTCAGCCTACTCCAGCCAAGAAGGTCAGACAA